>NC_037686.1:48442338-48641541 GCF_003255815.1 Theropithecus gelada | reverse complement strand
CTTTGTTTACCTACTTAAGCCTCAGCAATGGCGGGCGCCCCTCCCCCAGACTCGCTGCTGCCTTGCTGGTAGATCACAGACTGCTGTGCTAGCAATGAGGGAGGCTCCCTGGGTGTGGGACCCTCCCGGCCAGGTGTGGGATATGATCTCCTGGTGTGCCTGTTTGCTTAAAGCGCAGTATTGGGGTGGGAGTTATCCGATTTTCCAGGTGTTGTGTGTCTCAGTTCCCCTGGCTAGGAAAAGGGATTCCCTTCCCCCTTGCGCTTCCCAGGTGAGGCGATGCCTCGCCCTGCTTCAGCTCTTGCTGGTCGGGCTGCAGCAGCTGACCAACACCGATCGTACGGCACTCCCCAGTGAGATGGACCCAGTACCTCAGTTGAAAATGCAGAAATCACCGGTCTTCTGTGTCGCTCGCGCTGGGAGTTGGAGACTGGAGCTGTTCCTATTCGGCCATCTTGCTCCACCCCCCGATCTCCACATTTGATGATTAAAGCCAGCTCATTAGTACCGCTTCTAGCTCGTGGCAAGAGGAAGGAGAGAGTAAGCCGATTCCTTTTATGGATTTTGTCTAGAAGTTTTACAAATCTCTTGCACTCACATCTAATTATTTTAGTCACATGAATACACCTAGCTGCAAGGAGGCTGAAAAATAACTCCTCAGCTAGGCACTGAAGAAATTCTACTTCTAAAAGGAAGAAGAGATGGGTTTGGGGGAGCAGTTAATTATCTGTTGACGGTGCTTTTTCTAGTCAGGTATTCTTGACACAATAGATCCGGCTTCTATTACGGCATGACATTGGGAGGCTTTGTAACGTTAGTTCTATGCACCTTGTGAAAACTGGCCAACCCAAGTGATAATTCCATAGTACACACACTCTTGGAAATCTTGAGTAGTAGTTATAATTATTTGCAGATAGCCTATGTTGCTCTCCTATTTGGGGAAGAGGATGGGTGTAGCCTGGTGGTCCTAGCCACTCATCAAGAGGAAGATACCCAGATTGTGGTTCAAACTTCAAAGCTTTTAACCAAGAATTTATTAATGAGTGAAAAAAAAATCAGACCAAGAGGAGGTATGTCACAAAAACTGAAGAAATGTTTTACCCAAAGCTGATGCTAACTGCTACTGCTAAAATAATTCACAACAAATCATCTCTTTTCACTATTTGAATTTTGGATAGAATAAAAGACTGAGGGCTAGAGAAAAATCAAGATGTATTCAGACTTGCCCTCAAGAGCAATCCACCATTAGAACTATTCAGAGGTTGTAATCGCTTTCTTGTCTTGAGGCCAATAAATCTTATCATAATGATGACATGATGCTCTCTTTTCAAAACTCATTTACTCCCTAAGCATAAGGATAGTGTCTGAAACACAGAGCAAACCTTCCATTCTGAGAGACAGAAAACCCTAAATTTCCTCCAGGGTAGACATAGGAGTAGTTCAATTACAAGATGGGAAAGGCCGACGTACCATGCCATAATAATTTAATCATGGTCTCAGTGATGTTTCAGTAACATAATTTATAGCAAATAAGTAAAAGATAGCTACACATTAATTTCCGGATACTAATTTTATAATGTAGAAAATGACATATTTATTGGGCAATAGTTCAAAAGAGCTCTTAAAAAGGACTTTTTTTCTAGACATGCATTCATAATTCCTATGAAGCAAGCATGGGGCTCAAAACTCAACTGCTGAAAAGTCAAGGGGAGATGGAGGAAAAGAATAAGGTGTCACTGAATATATAAGGGATGTTTTGGATCTATTCTCTGAGTTTATTAATTCCATCTTTTCTTTCTGCTCAAGTAAAACTTTTCTAAGCTATAAGCACCACTTTTTTTTAGAAATTTTAGTTAGGCAGAAAGTTATTATTTCATTTATCTTTCAGTATAGTTTTGTTGTAAGACTATATAAAGCACATATGAGACAAGCCATGATGTTATATATGATATTGCTGGCAGATCTGAGTGGATTAAAAATGACTCTAGCTACTGAGATAATGAGCTTAGAGCTGTGGAAGTCTACTCTCTGCCATTGTTCTGAAGGACATGCTAGCTGTCTCAATCAGTTTTTCAAGTATTAATAGTATTACATTACTTTTACATATAGAATGAAAAATCCTACACTAGACAAGAGACCACAAACAAATGATTGACAGGCAAATTCACACAAAGTTATGTTGTGATGGCAAGCGTGGTGTTTATCTTTTTCAATTTGAATTGGTGGTTTTCAAGGAAATGTGTCATACCTTTTAGCCACCCATTTCCTTTGAATATGCTTCTTGTTTGTTTGTTTGTTTTTCCTCCTTATAAGTATTTATCTCCCTGACATAGAAGTCAGATATGCTTCCTCCCAGGCTGCTGTGAAGCAAGAATATGGACTATTCCAATCAGATACACTAGCGTGAGGCTTCAGTTCAGAAATAGGCACTGCAGGGAAACTGGTCTGATTCAGGTAACAATGCCAGTGGCGGAGTTCCAGCATGGTAGTCAGCATCAATGGTGTTGAGACTCAGTGTCTATGCCCATAGGTAACAGTGGCAGCATCTTCGCTAGATTCGCCCTGCAGTATGTTGTGGGTGCAATTGTTGGCAGCATGATCCTAGGATGGATTCTGGTCTCCTGGAGCCTGTGTCCATCTACATTGTTTCATAAATTCCTTTGTTTCTTATACCTGCTGGAAAGGCTTCTGTTATTTGCAATTACCCAGTCCACCTGATATGTTTTTCAACCTTTAAAAACTGAGGAAATTTACCAAAATCCCTGAATTTCTAGTTTATTTTGGAATATCAGATCTGGCAACCCTGAACTTAGCTATTCCTGTAGGGCTACATTGAGCAGGATCTCACATCCTAGGCACATGCCATGCACCTTATATATATTTACTACCTGTAAGTATTTCATTGTTTAACCCCTGTCCATTTTTCATTCCTGCAGGACCCATAATTTTCTAGAGTCATAACACTTCAGGTCATGTATTTATATACCTAATACTTTGACCAAGTCAAAATATAATATTTATATTGATTTGTTTCTAGTTAATGTATGTATTGAGAGTCTGAGTCAGAAAATAACCTTTAAGAATTGTAACTTTAAAAAAAAAAAATATGGGCAGGGATGAAATAAACCACTATGTGGATTGTTCACATTTTCCCAGCAGCTAACAAACACATTGTATGTATCATGGCAGGCACCAATAAATATACAATGACCTATCCATTTATTCATTCGCTCAGCAAATGTGTATTCACTATCTGGGTACAGTGCTTATGGTAAAGTTCTTATAATGACCCCAAAAACTTCTGAGTTATTTGACGCTACTGGCCTACCCTGAACACAATTTTTGAGGAATAGTTCCCAAGAAAGGGAAGAAATAAAGGAAAAAAGGAAAGAAGAAAGAAAAAAGAAAAAAAAAGTGGAAAAGACATAGAAGGGATCAATTAAGACTATATGCAAATTATGAGTACCTGAAAGCTGTTAGTTGTCTCCATGAGGCAGTATGGGCTGGAAGTGACTCCCTGAGTGAGTCTGACCTATGCTTCTCTATTACACTGCTACATTACTGCATCAGATGTACCTAATTGTTAATTATGTAGATTGATTATGGAACCATGCCACAGTAAACTAGTTAGATCATATTTAACTGTCTCTTCACCATAAATTACCCTCTGTAATGTATGATTGTGTCTATAATCAAAAAGGCAAAACCTATTGTTATAAAAATCTTAGTGCAAAGGATGGGAATCCAAATAATAGACGGTGGAAAGTTGAGTGTAAGTAACTATAAACAATGACACTTCCACAAGTCAGACCTTTGGTGGGTGAAACTATTTGTTATTAATAGACACACTTGTTGTCATTTTAAGTAATTAATCATTACCCATAAATATAATTTGTATTGTGCATTTGATTTGGAGCCAGATATGGACTCTGCAACTTGATATGGTTTTGTTGTCTTCAGTTAGTGATTTATTATCCCTGAGTCTCAGTTTCTTCTTCTGTGAAGGATTTGATAAGAAATTAAAATAAAAGAATAAATATGCCAAACTGGATCAATATAGAAAAACACATTCCAACACCTTTGCTCCACACACATACACATGCAAACCAACCTCCCCAACTCACAGAAATTCTGGCCAAGATTTTAGCAGTAATAAAAGTAAATTCTTAGAACATATCCAATGGACTTCTGATTAAATATTTAAATATAGCATAATGAACATGTGGATTTAGCATCAATCTTTCCTAAGATTCCATCAAAATAAAGAAAGAAAATTATATAAACCCTTAAAGACAAATTGAGTAGGAGAAGGCACAACAGGGAGCAAGAAGTTATCAATAAATATTAGAAGAGAGGTATGATAATAATAATCGACTCAATGTAGAGGAGAATATTACCACACAAATTTAGGATAATGATATAATGCAAAGCATGCTTATTGGTGAGGCAGAAACCTAAAAGGCATCAAGAAATAAAAATACATGATTTTAGTGGAACATGGTAGAAGGAGAATAAAGCAAGGGCTAAAATTAGGGGAATTGGTTGAAGGGGAATTGGTTGAAAATGTGAATAGTCAACAAAACCCCTTCCCACCCTAGCCAGCCAATTATTCCATTTGCAAGTTTGCAGTACTAATAGCTTCTAAAAAGATAAAAAGATAGTTGACTACAAAGAAGTAGGAGTCAGATGGCATTAGATTTTCAGGAACAACCCTGGGAACTAGAAGACAAGGCAGCAATTAAAAATTCAAAGCGAAAATAATTTCTATACCCAACCAAACTATCAATCAAACATGAATGAAGCCAAAAAAGAAAATTTCCAAATATATAAAATATCACGTACTTACTATCTATATGGTTTCTTTTAAGAAGCTACCGGAAGATGTAGATTTGCAAAATAAAACAGTAAATTTAGGAGTAAATATGGCATCCAAAGAAAAATCCCAGGACAACATTTGTGCACCAGACCTAAGGAATCCTCAACACAGACTAGAAGGGGAAAATGGGTGCATAAAGTAGAAGATTACCAGAAACAAAAATGGAGCTGACAAAATGCTGTGCTTAGGAGCTTGAAATAAAATAGAAAAACAACCAAAAATGCCTGTGTTATTTTAAAAGAAATACTTTTGAAAGAAAATAATACAAAATTTTAAGATGAAGGATTATCAAAAGATATTTCACACAACTCAAAGGAAAGCTGCTCTCTACATGTTAATATCAGACAAAAAAATATGGCAAAAATCATCAAGACAGAGACATTCTTAAACGTAAAAGGTGCAGTTCACTGATAAGCTATATCCATGTTTGTCTTCACTTAAAAACTTAGCTGAAGGAGTTAAAGAAAAAACTGACAGAATTCTAAGCAATGATATATCCATAATCATAGGAGGATATTTTAACACATGTCTCTCAGAAAATCAGTTCTCAAAAAGAACACAAATTAGTAAGACCATAGAAAATGTGATAATATTAACAAGCTGACAGAAATCGTGGATTTTGTTTTCGGGTTCACTGTTATAGCCTCCACCCCACTGCCTAGTTGAGTGCTTGGAACATAGTAGATATTAAATATTTCCTGAATATATAAATGAATAAACAAGTAGAACCTAGAACGCAACAAATAGACAACATACATTCTTGTAAGTACATGCAGCACATTTACTTAAAAATTAACCTCGTGTCAGGCCACACAGGAAAATCTTGAAAAACACTTATAAATGATACAGCCTGCATCCTATGACAATGCCTTACTTATTGTTAGTTGGTGTTTACAGTCATCATTTCATTTCTTTACAGAGAATTTAAGGAAACTTTTGAAATTTTTTAAAGAAGTCTGAGTTATTAGAGTGAAATATTGACATTATAGAGAAGAAATACAGTCAAGTTCCTAATTAATACTTCCTGCTCTGTTAGTAATTAGAATTGTTACTGAACCCGAAGGGTCATGTAACTAACTCTAAGTTTCAGCAACCTCTTCTAAAATTTGATGATTGGACTTTTGTATTTGCAGTCCCTTCCAATTCTAACACTTGTTTACTGCTTATCCATATAAAAGTCCTGTCTGTCTTTCCTTCTTTTCCTTTTTATATTTGTTAACTGAAGAATGTATTGTGGCATAGTTTTAAATAACAAAAAGCATCTTGACCCATCCTAAAGTAAGTTAAAAAGACATTGTGAGAAAGTTCTCATGTTAAGTGTACAGGAAAGTTGCCATGCAGAGGGTGAAGCCTAAATAATATGTACTACAGGAGCCGTCAATCAAAGGAGACTCAATAGCACATACATATATAAATGGAATACAGACTTAAAGAGGAAGGTAATTTCTGAAATGCCACTCTGTCTTAGAGATGGCCTCTCTGGGTGAGCAATTTGTCCAGAAAGAAAATAAGCATCCTGCCTTGATCTGGAATGATCTTGGTATTCTTCTATGCTTCCTGCCCAAGTTTAAAACCTTAATATCCATTCAAACTGTCAGACTACTCCAATTATCTCTGGTACAAAATATCCCACAGTTCAGTACTGTAAGACATTGTGTAGCTTATAAATGACTAAGTTTTGCCCTGACTGATAACATTTTCCCAAAGTCAAACAGATTCTGCTTTTGTCTCTCTGCTTGTCTCAATATAGCTGCACTTTATTTCAATACTTCTCTTGTAATTGAGCAATTCCATAAAATCAAATAAAATGATTTATAATGGAATGATTACTCCAGGGTAACATTTCAAGTGAAATTAAGATTGAAATCTAATTTAAAAGCTTTAATGTAAATGGGTCATTAGAGGAGGCTCTCCAGGGAATTTGCAATTAAACTAAAGTGACAAGGGTTTTGTAGGGGTGATAGACCTAAAGGTGTTACAATACTGATACATGCTCATTTCAGATGCAGCTGGCCTTATCACAACTGCTCAACAAGATCAGAGTTGCTGAGTGAAAGGAGCAATCAAGTCTAACAAAAACACTCCAACCCATTACAAGAATTTCTCATGAAAAAAAAAAAAAAAAGAGTTCTGATTTATGTAAAGGCTTCAGTATATTTAATTCAGTATATTTAATTGGCATTAATTAATCTAGTTAACTGCTGTTAATCATCTCCATATTTCTCTCTTATCAAAATCTTACTTTTATCACTGTAACTATTCATTTAACAATAACTGTTTTCTATTAATACAATCTTTAATATGTAGTTTGCAACTGTGTAGTCTTTAAGCACAATAATAGACTACCTCTCCTTTCCCCCCAGCCTTTTTGAATCCTGCGTATCTTTACTTTTAGAGGTTTCGTTTTTGACTCTATAGGTCCTTGACAATTAGTCATCCATTTCCTTTCTAAATCCTTTTTATTTTTGTTATTAGATCTTCTACTTACAGTAAACCTTGCTTGTGACTAGGTCCCAGTTCTCTAAAAGGAAACTATGCTGAATACTTTACAGTTCTTGCAGTATTGCATTTAACATAATAAGGGTCATAAATATTTGATTTTATTAATAATAATAATTATGTTAATAGTTAACTTTTATTGTCCATTTAAATGAGTTAAATCCATTTAAAATACGTTAAACCCTTGATGTAAATTATCTCATTTAATCTTCACAATCATTCTAGATGGTAGAAATATTATTATTTCCATATAAAAAATCCATAAACTGAAGATTAGAAATGTTTCAGTAACTTATCCAAGGTCACAGAGCAAATAAGTGGCAGATCCAGGAGGTAAAACCAGGACTGTATATCTCTAAAGCCCATGGTAGTACCTCCTGTGCTATGCAGTGAAAAGTTGAGGTTGCCTAAGATCAACAAGAAAAGTGCATTTGTGATGATCCCTTCCCATTTTGTATATCTGTATGTCTGATTGATTTTGTACATTGTCAGATTTAATTGGTCCCAGATCTTTAAAGGTGAACTCTTTCAAAAATAATAAAAATACAGTTCTTGAGCCATCCAACAGATGTTTCTAAATGTTTAGATTTATTTTTATGAAGGCTTTATAAAAAAAATCAATTCCAATTTATACACTTTATTTTTGTGGATGACAGAAGATTTGAAGAACTCTACTGAGAGAGATGGCTGAAGTTTTACTTATTGCTTTTGAAATTTTCTAATTTTATTTATACAACAGCTTTTGCAGAAGCAACAACACCGATGGCTCACAAACCACTCTTTTTTGTTGGCTATCATATATAAGACAAGGGTCCAGTGATGGAGTGGTGTTCAGATCATGAACTATATAGCTCAATAGAAGAAAATCAAGAGATTGCACAAGCCACTTTAAGGAAGGAATTTGGAGAGAAAATAATCATTCTGAGACTACATACTTTCTTACCCTTCTCTTACAAGGATACAATCTTTTCTTCAGATCATGAAAATAATCATATGATTCACTTTAATGTTATCATATTTGCTAACTTGCATAAATTTGATTGTCTGAGCAATGGAGGTGGAGGTAGATTAAGGTAGAGAAATAGTTTCTAGGGGGAAGGAAAGATGTAACAGCTAATAGATCATCAAGCACCTAGAGAGCTATACAATAAAGGCAACTCCTTTTAGGTTTTTCAGATTGGTCCTCACATGGAAAAGCAAGTATTGCTGGACAGTCTCAGAGGGCAGCCAGGTATCTGCCTAACTTCTCAAGAATGAGCATGGATTGGTACTGGTGGTCAGAGAAATGTCTAAATATGTGTAGTCACAGTTTAATTCCACCTATAGTTAATTTTTGGAGAATGATTTTTCTGTTGTAAAAGGTACAAAGGGAATCTTCTGGAAAACATATTGATGCAGGATATTTTCTTGACCCCTTTGTGGGACTAGCAACAGGGGTGCCTCGTTTACTCAGCCTGCCTCTGTCTACCCCTCATGGGAGGGAGCATGTGAGCAAATGAGTGCAGGAACTGGAGTGGGAGAGTGCAGGAACTTTGGCACCTGTAGGAGTAAACACTATGCAGGCCCCACAGCAGTGTCCAGGTGGGGATACCACTGACTCCAAGGCCCAGAGGGCATGTTACAATGCTCTCTTATCTTGGCTGTTTGCAGAGAGCAGTGTGTTATCAACTCATTGGGCCCTCTGCCTTGTCACATGGGGTGGATGCCTTCTGCCAGCAAGGGCAAAGGCAGTGTGACAGACTTTTTGGTGACCCGCACCCAGTGTGTCCTGAATTCTTGTCCAGTGCCCAAGAGGAATGAGGTCATGTGGGCCAATGGAAGGATGGTGAATGTGGAGAATATTGTGGAGTGGTGAAAGTGGCTATCAGTGGTGAGGGGAGCTGGAAAGAGGATGGGAAGGGAAGGTTGCTCTCCCCTGAAGTCAAGTCACCTCTCTACCTTCTCTTCTGAAGTCAAGCTGCTTCTCTCTCTGATGTTCAACCACTTCTTCCTGATGTCTGGCTGCTTCTCCTCTCTGCCGGCTGAGTCTGGGGTCTTTATAGGGACAGGATGCGGGGAGGGAGGCCCTGGGAAGTTTCAGAAAAGGCAACATTTCAACAAGGAAACAGGGATAGAACTTCTCACTTTGAGCTGCAGGTTTCAGGGAAGGTGGAGTTTTGCCAGGGACCTGTCCCCGTCTACCTAGAATTTTTCTGCCTCCTGCCTCTATCATTTTATCAATATTACATTTGCAATGATGGTCTCCAAGCCGTGCAAGTTCTGGCCCTAGCTACCTGTTGAATCTCTTCAATCTCTTCCCTATATTTACCCTCTTGTCACTCCACGCCAGCCATCCTGGATTTCCATGACTCTTGAACGTATCACACTTCTTCCTGCCTCCCTGCCTTAGGGCCTTTGTATTTGCTGCCCACTCCACCTGGAATTCTTTTCTAGATCTTTTCATCTTTTGGTTCTTCTCATTTAAATTTAGGTCTCTGCTTAAGTGTCACCTCCAGAGAACTATCCCTGACCATTCTTTGTATATGCACACACAAACACATGCACATAAAATCTAAGAAACAGGAGTTCTTAGATTAAAGTTGACAGCAACTGATGAAAAAGAAAAGATGCACAAAATGTCACAGGTTAGAGAAGACTAAAAGATGAGACAGCTAAGTGTTGTGTGGTCTCCCGTATTAGACCAGGAAACAGAAAAGGATATGAGTGGGAGAACGGGTGAAAACCAAATAAAGTCTGCAGTTGAGTACATAGTATTTGTCTTAATCCATTTGGTGTTGCTATAAAGGAATACCTGAGACTGAGTAATTTATAAAGAAAAGAAGATGTATTTGGGCTGTGATTTTGATGTCTAGAAATGTTCAAGATTGGTTATCTGGTAAAGGCCTCAGGCTACTTCCACTCCTGGCAGAAAGTGAAGGAGAGCCAGAGTGTGCAGAGATCACAGCATGAGAGGGAGGCAAGAATGAGGAGTGGAAGGTGCCAGTCTCTTTTTAACAATCAGCTGCCTTGGAAACTAATAGAGTGAAAACTCACTCACCCCTACTTCCATCCAGGTAGGGCATTAATCTATTCATGAAGGATTCATCTGCATAACCCAAACACTTCCCTTATAGGCTCCACCTCCAACATTGCAGATCAAATTTCAACATGAGGTTTGGAGGAGACAAAGATCCAAACCACAGAAGTATTGTACCAATGTTAATGTCTTAGCTTTTGACAAATTTACCAATCATGGTTACATAAGATTTTAGCATTAGGGAACACTAGGTGAAGTGTATACAGCAGCTGTCTATACTATCTTAGCAACTTTCCTATAAATCTAAAATTATTCAAAAGAAAAAGTGTAGTGAAAGAAACTAATCACTAAATAAGTTCTAAGGCTTTCTGTATCATGAAGCATGACAATTACCTAGTCTTCCTGTTGCCTCAGTTTTTTTAAATTTTTTTTATTTTTATTTATTTATTTATTTATTTTCTGTTGCCTTTTGTTTTTACTGAGTCTGGAGTTCAGTTTTCAATATTGTAATAAGACTTTCTGGCGAGGACTTGCATCCTTGGTTTGTTCAGTTAGAAGTATGATGGGAAGCATCATGAAAAGTTGCAGTACCAAGTAATTCAAGGCTCAGGGCTCAGTTTATTCGTTCCTTTCCAAGGCATGCTGTCCAGGCTTTCCCTGTGCACAAACCTTCGAAGAATTCTTTGCTCCCTCTCCCAGATGGCTGACATTGGCCTGGTCTTTTGACCCTCTCCATGACTTATTAAAACCTGTGAACATCACATTTCTGCAAAACAATCTTTATGGTCAGATTTACTGAATGTAGAGACACATTTTCATTTGAAACAAAAGAAAGTGAGATTTGGTACTTACTAACTAACAACTGTGGACAAGGAACTTGCTTAGTCCTTTGGAGACACAAAGATTAAACAAACACAGACACTACCCCAAGGAGTCTGTACCATATATCCATGGGGGGCCAATCAAAGCAAAGGAGAAAAGCTATGCTTATAACCCAAGAGTCATAGAAAGGGTGACCCTTTCAAATAATCCATGTTTTAGGTAAAAGCTTTGTATTCCAGGCACTGCCACTTACCAGCTGAGTAATCTTGGGCAAGTAATTTAACCTGCAACTCTCGTTTGTTAATGTTAATCTGTAAAATGAAAATAATAATATCCACATGTGCAGATTTAATGAACTAATTTCTGTAATATACCAAGAACAGTACCTAATAAATGTCAATTGTTCAAAAAATGTTAGTTATTATTATTTAAATAAATATATAAATAGCAAATAATGCTAACAGTGTGAGAATTTGGTTGAAAATCTATCATCTATCATATTGTTTATCAATAATTTATGGTAAGTTATTCTTCCACATTATCATTCATGGAACCTACGATGAAAACAAGACTATCGTTTTGTGTATGGACTTGTGCAAAGTATAAACAAAAAAGCAACATAAGCATAGATTTCTTCCCAATAAAACATAATACAGGCCACTCACTTTGCCCAAAAGATGTTTTTGAAAATACAATACAATGTAATAATTTTGTAGTTTGAGAAAAGTTTATCTTCAATTTACATTATTAATTTCATATCTGGTTGATCTAAAATTGGCCATAGTTCTTGAGATGTGAAATGTCAGTATTTCCTGCTCTGTTTACTTAACAAATTGATTATAGCTAAACGAGTTGTGTATTTCATTAGTTACCTGATAGGCAGGTAATCTTAGCTAATTCTTACCTACCTCATACGCAAGTAACTAGTAAAATACACAAATTCTTTAGGTATTTGTCAATCTCCACTGCTATTCCAGTCTCCCGGATCAGTGAACTGGAGGCACTGATGATTAGTGATAACCTCCAGGCATTGTAAGATAAAATTTTTGTCATTTTAATTGGTAGACAAATTCTGATGATGTTAATAGAATGGGGTGAAGCTAATGATTTTGATGAGACATATTTCCTCAATTTCACAATATTATTGGAGAGATAACAAGATCTCTGTAATAATAGTTTCTATCTGTCCTCCTCGCCCCTAGCATTAAATTCTAACATTTCATCTCAAATATGAGCTTTACAAAAGAGGGAGCTAACTAAGAGAGCACAGAAAAGGGCTCCATCGGCTTTCTCTTCTGGCATGTCTAGGCTCAGAACTGGCAAAATGGAGACTATGTCACCAGAAAAATTGTCTTTCATAAACACAACTCTTTTCTTTGCTTCAGCATGGTCTAACTTCATGATTCTGGAAAGATTATCACATTTCAAATGGATGACCCTCAAAGAGAGAAGTAATGGTAGGTCTTATATTAAGGTATTGGCCCCTGACAGTTCTTACAAAACCATCAGCATTTCTATTTCTTGTTCTTTGTTTCTATTTTTATGATGTGTTGCCTGTTTTCTTAAAAAGCAATAGCATGAACAAGGACTATTTAACAGAAGAATTGAGTTCAAACCCTTGGTCAATTATTTACAGTTCTGAGACTTTGGGCTTGTACCTTCTTCATAGGAAAATAGATGATATTTCATGTATTAATGCATAAAAGACCCCTAGGTGCTATATCATGTTCACATAAACCTCACAGTAATTCTTAGAGGACTTCTGAAAGAGGAGGACACTGAGGTTGAGGAAAGAAGGGACTTGTTCAAGGTTACAATAACTCCTGGAACTAGAATCAAACCTAGATTTAGTCTGACTCTGAACAATAAAATTAGTCACACCTACTGAGCACCTACAATGTGCTAGGCACTGTCTTAAGTATGCTATATGCATTAACTAATTTAAACTTCATGGCCATTCTAGAAGGCAAGTACAATTATTATTATTTCACAGAAATCCACCATGATGCCTTCCTTTGTCCACACACTTCTCATTTTATAACCCCCCATTTATATGCACATATATGACATTTTTCTAATTTCTTTGTGACACTCTGAATTACAAATGCTATTAAAGCCTGTGGACTTGTTTCCCAACATTTGGGAAAACTAAGCTCAACCTTATTTTGACATTTTTAGTGAGTTTTCCTTTCACTGTAACCCTTTCTCCAGGCCCCCACGTGGCATATAGAGCAAGGCATACTTAATCCTCAATTTACAGAGCCTCTTCTTTTAGTAGACGTAGAGAGGTTAAAATGCTAACTTCATTTATAGTATGTCACCATTCATTTAAAAACCCTCTGTGATTTTTTACCACCTTTATCTTTTCTCCTGATGAAAAACATAACTTTTTATTGTTTCAAAAACCTCCAAGAAGCAACAAATTTAACAAGAAATTAATGACCAGGAGACTTATGTCAGTAAAATTCTGAACTAAATTGAACCCTAGGGTTTTAAAATGCTCAAACATCATCGTATTTTGTGGGCATTTATTTTTTTCTTGGCATCGTGCAACTTCCTGTTTCTAAGAAAAAAGGATTAAAGTGTCCCGTTAAAAAAAAAAAAAAAAAGCAAAAACTCCAAAAGCTTCTTGGACATCAAAGAGACCTTACACAACAACATTTTGATGAGTTAAGTGTAAAGGAATCAAAAACACATGGATTAAATTTCCCATAAAACCCACATGTGTTTAAAAATCAAGAGAAAATGTGCTTGGCCAAATGCATTTGGGGTTTTGTCAAACCCCAAACATTTGAGGAATAGTGTGAGATGTTTAAGGAACCCAAAACACAGCTGGATCGGCCTATATCATTCTCAAAGCATATGCCAGTGGGAGATGTTAAAGGAGATAAACCCCCAAAACAATCGAGTTCTGCTTAAAAATCACAACTTGATTACTGATCAGAAAGTTGCAGTTTTCGAATATATATATTTTAATCACCTCTAAACTTAGAAAGTTATAGCTTATGTAACCTGTTAGAAGTCATTTACTAAAGAGCTCTTCTATTTTTAAAAAAGAAAAAGGGATCATCATTTCCAATCTTCAGATTTTCCAGCATAAGCAGACGGGATCTTTCCTGCAGCTTTCAAATTTCTATCAAGTTATTCCATGTTTTGTATTATACTTGATTTAGCTTTGCTAGACTAGGCACATTATTAATTGGCTCCCTTTTTATTTACAATACTATTGCTCGAAATATATACTAGAGTGTATAATTGCATTTTGGGTTTACTGTAATTTAAAAAAGTCAAAAGAGCAATAAACATAAGCGTTAGTCAACAATTGCCTCTGAGAACCAGCATAAATCATCAAGATTAAATAATTTTAAATCATATTTAAGCTCCTTAATTTTAATTTATGGTTGCCAATCTATTTTCAGTCATTGTCGACTGGAATTTCTTGTCAGTGCTTTATGTCTTTAGAGGTGATGGCAAGGGATGTCTGAACATTCCCTTTTTATGGGGGCCTACATTATCAGGCTGAAATCACTGATCCATGCTTTTTGTTTCTTATTACTTTCCTAGTGCATTCTATTTATTTTAAAAGTTAGGCAAGTAGTGTGGAGGGGAATTTGATCATGAATTTAAGTACTTTTTCAAGTCTGTTTTCTAATTTAATAAATATGACTTTGATCCTTAGGGTAGATCTAGTTTAGAGATGTATAAGTAAATGAGTATTTCCTTTAGCTAAACGATACTGTGTATCACTTTTTGGATTACAGATAGCACTATCATGATTTCCAGGGAGTACAAAGGTTAATGAAACCGTCGCTGTGCCTTCTTAACTCCTGCAAATAGCTAAACAGCAATATTGCAAATTTCTCTTTCCCCTTTCTACTATAATCAACATTACATAACCTGCAAAAATATAATAGAGTGAAAATACAAAAAAAAAAAAAAAACCACAGAAAATATTTTCCCTGATGAAAGCAGCACTGATGTGGGAATGATTAATATTTTTTCCCACTCCCAGCCACAAGCACTGCAGTGTGAATTAGCAGTTTCTACCCACTTGGATCTCAGCTCAGCTCTCCAAAGGGTAATTTCTGATGTATAACAAGGTCACAGCTCAAGAGTTAACCCTGTACACTAATAAAAACAGCAATAGCAGTCAGAATATCATTTATGGAAACTCACCATTTGCTAAGACCTGAACCAGACATTTTACACACTACTTTTAACGTTCACAATAACCTGGGCAGGTAGATTTCTATTGTTTCCATTTTACAGTTGAAGATGTCGAGTCTTAAACACATTAAGTCATTTGCTCATGAATATACAGGTCTGTTTGGTCACAAAACCCACACTCTCTCCTCAACCCTGTTGCCTCTTACATGTTTAAGGTGGATGAATGAAAACAGTGACCATCTCTTAGGAGACTGACCAAAGGGTAGAGAATAATACAACCCTAGCTTAAGAAGTTAGCAGGCTGTCATACCGATATGACCTGCAGGTCTTGAAATCACAGATCCCTGCTCTGTTCCTCACTCTAATGAATATCCTATGTCGCACTGTGATACTTCTTTTGCCCCAGACATGACTTGCCACATTTATACTCTTTTGAATTTCCCTTGAACATGCCCGGGCATCATTTTGGAGAGCAGTCAATTGCTCAGGAACTGATTTCATGATGCTTTCGAGGCCATCGCCTGTTTCTGATTATTTCTTTCCAGAGCTTAGCTAGCAGACATGAGTGTTATACCTTGGGAATGAAAAGTCTGTAGCCAAGAGAACAAAATCACATCCACCAGCCTTGTACTCTTCCTATTATTTTATTGTCCCAACAGTCAGAACGATGTGTCATGGGATGAAGAGGAAATCTGTTACATGACAAGGTTTTTTTATTTGATATAGCCTTAAAGGGCTTTCTATTAATGACTGGGGGCAGAAATTAGGCTGGCAGGCCACTCTAGATTGGCAGTCCGTGGTTAAACTAATTAGGAGGTGATCCTAGATTCAAGCAGGCACTATACTGTGGATGAGAACTACAGAAAGTGTACAACAGGCCAAGTTTCTGAAGAATAATGCCAAAACAGAAAATTACTACAGGAGACCAAATCAGCAAAGTGAAATCATGAAAGAAGTAAAGCTCCTTAAAAAAGAGAAAAACTGTGCTATCTTGCAAATCAGAATGAATATTTTGAATTACAGTAAACTAAAATTAGGGGATATGATGGAAGTTGAAAAATAGGGGGAAAAAAACCCAGATGCATTCAAGTTATAAGACCCGGTACCTACATTTCAGGTTTCTTAAAAAACTGAACGCAGATATTTTTAAATGCCTAAAATGACTAGTCAATAGATAGACAAATACAGAGAAAAGATAATTTACAAAGGAAAATAATTATAAGGAAAAACATTTATTCTTACTATAAAGAAAAGAAATCTAAACTTTTAAAAATGATACATTGGTCTGTTAAATTTCAATTTTTAAAAGTGTATAACAGACTTTGATGGTGCGGGTCAGAAGAAATGGATAGTTCCAAATATTGTTATTTGTTTCACTCTGAATTGTATCTGAATGGATACAAATCTTTTACAAAGAAATTTGACAATGCATATCGAAATCCTCAAATATTTATGCATTTTAGTCTCTTGAGAAACTGATTCTAATGAAATAATCTTAAGTATACATACAGGGTTGTTCATTACAGCATTATGTAGAATCACAAAATGTAGAAACAGCCCTTAAATGTCATAAAATAGAAGAATGTTAAAGCCATTCAATGAGATGATTTAAAAATTGGTGATTATGAAGACTAACAAAAACTTGAAAATGCTTTTGCTATAATACAGACTGGTAAAGAGCAAGAAAAATTCTGACTATAAGCAATACAAAATTTTGTATTAGTAAAAAGACAGGAAAGAAGTATATCGGAACAATAGCAGGGATTTTCCTACCATAGTGAGACCCTTGCTAATTTTATTTTTTCTTCTCCATTTTTTATGCCTTCCTAAATGTGATTGCATTACTTTTTTTTTTAAGGAGTAGAAGTAATATTTCAAGATCAATATATTTTTAAATAACTCGTAGAAGGACCAGGCCAAGCAAACTATGAAGACAAATGCAAATAAACAAAGCATTCATATTTAAGAGAAGGGTAACAACAGAAAGGCAAGTAAAAAGGCCCTACGATTTAGGAATATGAATCTTTTTTTTTTAATCTGGAAGAAAACAATATATTGAAACATCAAAGAAAAGCTTTGTAAAAAGAAATCCATTCCTTTAGAAGGAAATGAAATAAATTTCCTTCTAAAATAGGTTGAAATGTACATAGTGATGGGGAGGAAAGAACAGGTATCTATGAGGTTGACTGGGTTGGAGTGCCATGTGGTTGCCATTTTAGCCTATGCAGAGTCATATCAACAATTATTTGTCTTCCTATGTTTGATATTACTTCTGAATGTCTTCCCTGAGGCCAGAAGGCTTCACTAGACTGCTCAAACTCTCTCCCAGCTCCAAAATTCCATGAGATGTATTAAATAATGAATAAACCATCAAGTATGCTAGCAAGTTGCCCTGATATTTGATTACAGTTTGTGAATTTACTGAGACCCAATTGCCTATTAAGGGAAAAAATTAATTCTTGATCTAGTAGAGTCACTTACTGGCATAATCTTTCCACAGGTTATTCACTGCCTGATTAACAAAGAAATGGGAAATGAGGATGATGCTTTTCTCTGGAAAATTAAAAAATAATCTTGTTACTATCTAAAATAATGTATCTCACATAGGAACATAGCATGGCTGAAATGGCTGGCGGGGAGGCAAGGAAATAGTCTATGTCAGGGGTCCCCAACCCCTGGACCATGGACCAGTGTGGTCTGTGACCTGTTAGGAACTGGGCTACACAGCAGGAGGTGAGTGGCAGGCAAGTGAGCAAAGCTTCATCTGTATTTACAGCCGCTCCCCATCACTGGCATTAGCGCCTGAGCTCCGCCTCTGTCAGGTCAGTGGCAGCATTAGATTCTCATAGGAGCACAAACCCTGTTTTGAACTGCACATGGGAAGGATCTAGGCTGCATGCTCCTTCTGAGAATCTAATGCCTGTTGATCTGTCACTGTGTCCCATCATCCCCAGATGGGATAGGAAAACAAGCTCAGGGCTCCCACTGATTCTACATTATGATGAGTTGTGTAATTATTTCATTATATATTATAGTGTAATAATAATAGAAATAAAGTGCACAATACATGTAATGTACTTGAATCATCTCAAAACCATCCTCCACCCTGGTCTGTGGAAAAACTGTCTTCCACAAAACCAGTCCCTGGTGCCAAAAAGGTCGGAGATTGCTGGTCTACGTACTATTGGTAGACTTGCCACAAGATGCTATAAACCTTTATTTGTAATCCCTATCTTGAAGAAAAATTAGCATTTTTTAATGGAACAAAAGACTGTGATGTTGAATTCACAGTTTGTATAGCTCATTTTGTACACCATTGTGTTTCATGTTCTATCACACATCTAGCCTTTATAGATTTTGATATTCCCTCAAGGACATTTGGATGTCACGTTGTATCATATGGGGTAGGTGATGCTGGAGATTAATGGGAGGAACAGGCAGAGGCATCTCCCTCCACCATGTTCAGAAATATCTTCCTCCTATATCTGTAGAGATCCACAACAGGACCACAGTCAATCTGGCTCCAGAAATAAGAAGTGAAACATAGGTGTTTCCAATATAGGTTGAGAAAACAAGAGACAGAATCAATGTGCTAGAGTCTTGCTCTTTGCAGAGTATGTCTTTGCTATTAATGAATGTCAGTTAGAGGTAGATATTGGCTGCTGTCTTCTGAAGAGTTAATGATCTAGTTAAGAATCCGAACATGCAAGATAAAGGAAGAGAGGGTTAATTTATATTTTAAAATGAAAAGGAACAAATGAGAAGGAAAGAAACAATACAATAAAGGCCTTCATTGACATAAGATGTTTCCCTGAAGTCTATGATCTTTATTCTATAAGGAAAACATTACAGACTTTATAGAGAACAGCGAGATCTGAGGACGAAGAGGTCATTTGCCTCTCTGGTGGTGGGTATTTGTTCATAAAATATATACCAAATAAGATACTTTCTTAAAAGTATATTTATGCAAACATAATGGTATGTTCCCTTTACATCGCTAGTGGTATTTTGTCAATTACATGGATAAGATTTCATATTTTTATAGAAACGACCTCAGTACTAGTGTCAATAATTTCTTTCTGGCCAATTATGGACCAGATCAGGGAACGACAGAAGCCCTGAGATTCAATACATTTAAGTGCTAGGCACTTTTCAATTCACAAGAGGACTCATTAAACTTTGTTGTCTAACCTTAACTGAATCCCAAATAATTTAGATGGTTGTATGGGAGAAATGATGTATAGAGATAGAAGAAGAAAGGTTGACTTATAGAGTTTCTTACTCGTTTTCCTTTCTTGTTCTTAAGTTTCAAAATCCTGTAGTAACCGGAATGTATTTAACTATGTGTTGCCCAGAGGGAATCAAGGCTATAAGAGAAGGAAATAGAGATTCAGCCTAAAGAATGCCTGCCTATGTTACCATTGCAAATATGTTGTTTTATGAAAATATATACAATGCCCCTTGCTTAAAAACCATGTACTTTGTTAAGATGTTAAATATGCCTCCTTTTCATGTGGGCCTACTGTTTTTTGGTTAGCA
This sequence comes from Theropithecus gelada, assembly GCF_003255815.1. Taxonomy (NCBI): domain Eukaryota; kingdom Metazoa; phylum Chordata; class Mammalia; order Primates; family Cercopithecidae; genus Theropithecus; species Theropithecus gelada. The sequence continues at coordinate 48,621,622 of NC_037686.1, read as the reverse complement.
CCTTAACAGAGAGAACAAGAGTCTACTTTTATCCTAAGGACAAAGTCCCAAATCGATGAAATTTTGCAGATGAGAGCTTATGGCAGTCTTTTAGAAATGTTATTCTTCCTGGAAATAGGAGTAGACACCTCCTTTTTATCCAGACCTATAAAACATCAATTGTCACCAAATGACTCTACTGACCTGGAATTTACATTTTTTGAAGTCAGTGATTTAATATGCCTCTGTTTTGCATAAGGTGAAAGTAGTATTTTCAATTAAACAACAATGTGCTTCAATTATTCACTCTGCCTCCTTCTACAAAACAATCCCCAGACAAAATAATGTATTATAAAATACGTTACTTCATTGAGTATATACTAAAATGATATATCTGTGTGTAAATTGGTCACTTATGTGTTCACCAGTATTGCTGTAATATCTTAAACAAATATGATACTTTGGCCAGAGTAGTCTCTATAACTGCTTTATAACTACTGTAACTTTGGCCTTCATTTAGTCTATGTGAACTATTATTTCCTGAAATTCAAGTAGCAGGAACTAGCATTTATGGGAATTCATTCTGTGACAAAAGGACTATGTCAAGTAATTTAGATCTATCATCTCAGTTGATCTTCATGGACTTATCTGTGAGATAAATGTCATTATCCCTATTGCGCAGATGAGGAAATTGTGGCAGAGAAAATTCAAGTAACTTTCCTAAGGTCATTTAGATGATGTATAGAATACAATACTGAGTCCCAAATTTATACACTATTTACTATATCACCACTAGACCATTATTATGTAACTACAGGTATCATGGAATTCATTCATTCATCTTTTCTTTAAAAAATATGCATGTATGGGCACAACATTGGGAGCCTTTAAGAGGCATAATATGAACCAGCCGTAGTAAGATGGGAAGAAAAAATCTAAACCATTGTTTTTAAAAAACCCTCAGCACATGAGAGGATATTTTTAGGTTAAGACATACATGTGTTAAAAAAAAGCAACAGAGAGAGACTAATTGACAACACTGGAGAGATGGGGGTTAGTTGAACAGTAAGCTCTTAGAGAAGGAGGCAGAACTCAATGAAATCAGGAGGAATTAGCCTTGGAAAGAGCAGATGTCCTACCGTGGAGGCATGAAGGATATGAAGATAGCTGAAGTCCAAGAGATTATTGGGCGTAGAGAGAAGGAAAGGGATGGGATCTTGGTAGGGAGTCTTGGAATTGTTTAGCAAAGTAGAAGATAAGTCAACTGTCCATAGCGACGGGTGGAATTTGGAGTTTAAAGACAGAAAACCATTTGGCTCAGTAAATTTTGGGACTGAGCTATACAAGGTGACAGAGAAGGATGAGGAAGAGCAAAAGGATCCAGGAACATTTCGATAGCCAGATCTGCAGAGTCCCATCAATCTCTACAGCGAAGCTTTTCAGCCAGGCATTACAGCATACACTGCATAACATTTGTGCATGTCACTACCATGACACTAGGATCAACTGTTTCTGTGCCTGTCTTTACCTAACACTCTCTGATGGTGGGCACTAGATATTATTTGACTCCATGTTACCATGACCAGCATGCGGGTGAATATCATCTAGTGCCTGCCACTGAGTGTTTAACAGACACTCAGCTTACATTTGGCTAATGAATATTGACTGACATGCTGGAAGATCAGGCAGGGAAGAGTTCTCAATGACAATGCCAACACACAATGGTGTGTCATTTTGAGACTAGGATTGACTTGCCTCTTAAAGTGTCACAGCCTATAAGTTGAGCACATCACAGGGAATTGCAGTGTACAGAACTGCTGTCTTCTGTGGATGGGAAAAAGGTGAGTATGTGCTGATGCAGGCGTTCTCCAGGGTCGGGTGAGGTAAGGCAGAACATATCATTAGTTATTAGCACATTAAAAAAAATGGGTAACAAATAAGAGAAGACAAAGCAGAGATCCCTAAAGAGGCCAAGGGCAGTTGGAGAGGGATTCAATGAAGACATATACCATGATAGGCACTACACATCACACTTTATGAAGTATTTAAGGAAATGATTTATCTAGGTTAAGATCTTAAGACAAAAAGTATTCATATGAGAAGAGTTATAGCAGAATTTTATTTTGAAGTCTTTTTTTTTTTTTTTTTTTTTTTTTAAAGAAAACTGCAGGCTGGGCGTGGTGGCTCACACCTGTAATCCCAGCACTTTGGGAGGTCAAGGCAGGCGGATCACAAGGTCAAGAGATTGAGACCATCCTGGCCAACAAGGTGAAACCCTGTCTTTATGAAAAATACAAAAATTAGCCGGGTATGGTGGCACACGCCTGTAGTCCCAGCTACTCAGGAGGCTAAGGCAGGAGAATCACTTGAACCCGAGAGGCAGAGGTTGCAGTGAGTCGAGATTGCACCATGACACTCCAGCCTGGCAACAGAGTGAGACTCCGTCTCAAAAAAAAAAAAAGAAAAAAAAAAGAAAAAAAATTCTATGATAGTTGTGTTGTAATAGGTTTTATTGGCACAGACTTTTACCATCACTGAGTGTATGATAAGAACATCCTGCTGTCTCACAATGGTCATGGCCAGAAGACAGAGAGCACGTTTCTTGTTGACTTTGATACACCCTCAGACAGTATCTGTGAAGCATAGGGAGAAATTGCTTTGACTTTGGGATTTGATGACAGGAAAGTAAGAACTTGAGAGACCCGAGGCTGGGTTCTTAATTATCTGCGTCCTAAAAGTAGGAGATGTTTCATGCCTGAAGAAGACCTTGTCCAGTGTCAAAGTTGGCTTCTCTCTGTTGGACTTTGTTGGTTTCTGCTGCCCTGAGTCCTGACCATGGTGGAAAGCAAGACTCTACCTACTGGGTGAGTCCTGAGTCCTACCTTACCCCCAGTTTAACCCTATCCCATTACTCCCCACCTTTCCCTGAGTCTTCCTGTTTGGCCTGTCACCCAATCCTAACAAGATGGGCAACATATACCAAATAGCAGCACACAATCCCAAAATATTTTATGATGTGTCTCTGTCTACATTGATATCCAATTCATAGCCAGTTGGATTTGTGGGGGGTGGGTAGAAGTGGTGAAGTATCCCTTTCATTCTCTTTTTAAAACGCCTTCTAGAATTTTGGGTGTTTTTTATTTTTTGGTTTGTTTAATTTTACATTGTTATGATTGCTTATAAATAAGAAAGCATTCCAAGTGCTTTCAGTGACATTTTCTTATACAGAGGCTGCCATCAACACATTTGATGACAGACTTTTTTTTCAATGATAACTTTGCCCCTTTCTCTAAATCACAGATAATCACAAGCAGAGTTGGTGGTTTTTTCAAATGGTTGCAAATCTCCAACTCATGTGATAAAAGATGCTGACATTAATATTCTGGTGTGCAAGCTAATTCCTTCAGCCCAGCTGGGAGGCAGAGACTCTATGACCGAGGTGAGACCGCCGCAATGTGCAGGGTGTACCGGGTCCTCTGGAAGGCTGATCTGTTAGTTGCACCTTGTGCAAATTGTGGCAGCTTGACTGTTTCCATGGGTGAGCAGAAGTGGCTCTGTTTTCTCACTGCTGCTTTCAATTTACTGGCTGCCTTGAAAGGTTCAGAGAGGGCCCAAGGTTTTACTGTTAACTATTTATGTCCTATCAGTTTCTAGACTTCATTCATCCTTGAACCCTCTGGCATCAGCACGTGATTACTTGTTAATATAGGAGGGACAAGTAAAACCAATAAATACCATTTAGCTCCTGTGTCTGCAGTATGTTCATTAAGCAAATCTCCATGTTGCTTCAGGCCCCGTAGAGCAGTCCAGTGTTTAGAGATGAAAACTATGTTAAGTTGCAAAGATGTCCTTTTGCAGAAGCAAAGTACCCCTACTTACCTTGCTACTTTCAGGATGCAGCAGCAGTTAACCCTACAGTTTCTTTTTTTTTTTTTTGAGACGGAGTCTTGCTCTGTTGCCCAGGCTGGAGTGCAGTGGCGCAATCTCGGCTCACTGCAAGCTCCGCCTCCCGGGTTCACGCCATTCTCCTGCCTCAGCCTCCCGAGTAGCTGGGACTACAGGCGCCCGCCGCTGCGCCTGGCTAATTTTTTCTATTTTTAGTAGAGACGGGGTTTCACCATGGTCTCGATCTCCTGACCTTGTGATCCACCCGCCTCGGCCTCCCAAAGTGCTGGGATTACAGGCGTGAGCCACTGCGCCCGGCCAACCCTACAGTTTCTTATAGCATTGTCTAGTTATTTCTTGCTTGTGCTCTTGTCTTTGCATACAGATTTTCAGGTCCTTCGGTTTACAAAGTAATGTCACCTTCCTTGAATCCTTCCCAGCTTCCTACCATAGAGTAGGTTGCAAAACAACCCTTACTACATGTGCAGAGCTAAGCACAGTGTGCAACATACAGGAAATGCCCCATAAATGTTTGTTGTTACTGAAATTAAGGAAAAAAAGAAGCAACAAGTTTTGATGCAATGAAAGAGTATCTGTATAATTTTGTCAAATTCCTTCTTTTCTATCTGCTCTTCCTGACCTATGGACTGACATATGGAATCCAAAAATACCCCCATCCCAATCTTTGTGATCTCCACCAACAGCACCTGGTACTCTAGCTGAAACCAACTCTGCAAGTCCCTGCAGCCAAGTATCTGTGCCAGCCAGCTTCCTAGGTTCATGTGGTACCGGAATGACCTCCTGCTCTTATCCAGGTGAAAACCTCAGGACTCTCCTTGCATAAGGCTTCTCGGACCTGACCTCTACCATGAAGCAGATCATTCATTTGTGTCTCCAGGTTAATCTGTACCCTCTTTATTTTATTTATCTTACTGATTGATTGATTTTATTTATTTAGATCTCTCTCTTCCCTACCAGATGTAAGCCTTCAGAAAACCAGGCTGTGTCTTATTTATCCTTGTAGCTCAGTACATGACTGTATTAGTCCATTTTCACACTGCTGATAAAGACTGGGCAATTTACAAAAGAATTACCATGAGACTGAGAAATTTACAAAAGAAAGAGGTTTAATGGACTTACAGTTCCACATGGCTGAGGAGGCCTCACAATCATGGTGGAAGGCAAGGAGGAGCAAGTCACATCTTACATGGACGGCAGCAGGCAGAGAGAGACAGCTTGTGCAGGGGAACTCCTGTTTTTAAAGCCATCAGATGTTGTGAGACTTATTCACTATCACGAGAACAGCACAGGAAAGACCTGCCCCCCTGATTCAACCACCTCCCACCGGGTCCCTCCCATAACACATGGAGATTCAAGATGAGATTTTTTTGGGGGTGGGGGGATGCAGTCAATCCATATTAGTGACATATAAGGTGTGATAAATAAATGTTTTCAAATGAAGTCATGAATGTCTGTCCTCATGTGTCCATTTCTAGGGTGACACTTCTCCTTCCCCACTCATACACTCCATCTCCCCAAGCTGTGGGCTCCTTCCAGCCTCTGACCAGCTGTGTCCATCCAGCTGGGGCTGCAACCTCTTCCTGATACTTGCCTGACAGCTCTTAATTACTTTTGCTGTTTTGTTTGTTTACTTTTTGGACTTCCTCTTCTAACTCTTGATGGGGATCTACTAATTATTGTTTATCACCAAAATTATTTCTTCTTCTGAGAGGGAGGTATGCTCATGACAGGTATTGATGGAGAAAATAAAAGACACGAACTATCTCGAAACAGTTAATTCACTCCAGTTCTCCAACACTAGGTGCTGGTGCAGATCTCACATGAGACAGTTCCTGCCTACAGGAGCTTAGTGTCTGGCTAGACAGAGAGAATCTATGAGAAAGAGGAGGCTGCATATATCAAGTCACAACTTTTCAAAACAGTGAGCTGAAAAATGTGAAGGAAAAAAGTCATAAGAATAGATAAAGAGAGGAAACAAAAACAGTTGTTTGGCTCTTTAGCTCAGAGATGGTCATGAAGCTGGTCGGTGGTTCAGCTTACACCAGAATGAAGGTCTCATATGGCCCTCCAAGGACTTGTTCGATGATCATCTAGTCAGAATGAAAGCATTCTGTGCTGACAATCATGATGGATTTTCTGAGCATAGGCATGGTTCTCAATAAACCTGAGTCTTAATGTTGCCTCTTATGGGTGGAGAGCAGGAGATGACAGAAAAGCTTTTTGTTTGTTTGTTTGCTTGCTTGCTTGCTTGCTTGCTTTTAATGGATCAAAGAGACAAGATGGCTAAGAGAGAAACTCTGGACCCACCCTGACTAGGTTTGACTCTTGGCTTAGCATCCTTTTAGCTGTAAGAACTTGGTTATGTTACTGAATAGCAATTTCTCTGTTTGAAACATGTGGATGATATTGACACCTACCTCCTAGGCTTGTCAAGAGGATTAAATAAGATAATGCCTCTCATGCTGTTAGCATTATACCTGGCATGTAGCAAGTGCCCAGCAAATATTACCAATTAACAATTAGAATATTTAATTTGACTTTCATGTTCAAATAGCTCTATCAGACTTGTTGATATTTCCACTGAATATTTGAGATCATTGTGATTTATAAGGCACTGCAAAGAAAATATTCTAATGTATGAGATTTACTCAGTCCTGTAGATCTATTGCGTCCTACTTTCAAGATAGTTATTTTTTACATGATGCATTATGCATATAGCTGATAGATATACATATAGATGATATACATCTGAGAGCAATGAAGGATGACTGTTTTTCCAGTAGCCATAGATGAAGCAAGATAAAGGGAAGGTGGCAGAAATAGAAAAAGAATTCTGGTGCCTATGGAAATAAGGACAAGGTAAAATGAGTAACGAGGGTTCAGGTGAGGAACTAATTTGCCCTTTGTCGCTCCCACAGTCACCCAGCATCAGTGCATTGAGCTGAGGGAGAGCCTCTTGTGGGCTGTTCTTGGGCTTTTCTCCTTCTAGGGCAAGATAATCTCCACTCTTTTGCCAACACCCTTCACATATCTTACAGGAGATGTAACCTGTCCAAAGACAAAAAACTTACGCTGGACAAGCCAATACCAGGATCTCCATCTACACCTCCAAAGTTAAGACTTGGAAATCTTTCCAGCTACCTTACTGCCCTATTCAGGAGAAGATACTTCTGCATGACCTTTCATTTCTCATAGCCCTACAGAAGTGTCATGAGAATAGGTCTATAATTCGTGTGTGTCTTATGGACTAATGGATGGGTGGATGGACAGAATGAAGGCAGCAAGGATGAATGTAAATAAGAAAAAGTCCCAAGACCAGAATAACAGGAGGGAGAAGTATCCATATGGTTACTTCAACAAATGGCTTTGAGAACAAAAATTCTTCTTAGCTGTGTGGGAGAGAATTCTCTGCAGATACTCTACATAAATATGGTAGCTGCGATCATGAAGATCTGGGAGAAAAAACGAAAATGACCTAGCCACCAACACATTAAAATGAGAGCACGGCAGGGAGTCAGAGACAGAAAAATATTTTTTGAGAAAGAAATGTTCTATTTTTTCTTTCCTTTTAACCACTCCCAAACTAACATGGTGGGGTAAATTTTAGGAACCAGTGGGTCTTTGCACTCAGTCCTGAATTTTTTTTTTTTTTTTTTTTTAATTTGAGGAGCAAAGAATCAGGTCCCAATGGGAGGAACAGCAGAGTTGTAGTGCTTTTTTTTTAATACCTTGGTAACATCTTGAGTCAAAAGAATCTTTTTTTTTCAGTAGCTCAAGCTGGAAGAGCTTATACAAAAGTGTGGAATCAACGAACGCAGCGCTGAAGAGACCTTGGGGTCCTCCTATAGACATATCTAACAGGTGATGGAACTTGTCCATGGTCACCTCACTCACCAGAGAATGAACCAATACCAAGATCAACATCTGCACCTTCAAAGTGAGGAAGCCAAAAGCTTTCCAGCTCCCTGTTGCACTATTATTTTTAAAATAGTAAACAGATATATTGAAGGAGACCTACAGTTTATGCTATTGGAAATCTATTTGGTTTTAATTGAGATAAGCTGATTTATGTCACATTCTACAAAAAGAGAATTACTACAAAACCGAACTAATCAAATATAACTTTTCTTTTAGTTATAATAGTTATAATAATATATATATTCAATATAATTATTTTATATTCTTTGGTTGATATTAGACCAGGTTGTTTGTGATTTAGTTTCAATACAGATAAGGAACATTTATTTTACTTCATGTTAAAAACAATAATGAGAGAACCCATAGCAAAAAACTTTGAGATTTGTATTTTTATTGGCGTAGAGAAGATGTAAAAAATGTATCTTTATCAGTGATGTTGTGGAAAACTGTAATATTTTAAACAGCACCATGATTTTTGTTGTGTTTTATGCCAATTCTATTAAGTCGAGACATAATGAGCTGCCAAATTACTCCATTGACAGAAAATAGGCTTGATTCTATTCCTACCCTACCCCGAGGAGGGTGAGTTAAAATTATAATTGAAGAAATAAACAACAGTTGACAATAAGAGAAGTTTGGATAAACAAATGACTAACAAGATTAAGAGAGGTCCTTTCAGTGTAGAAGGCAGGTAAATTTATGTTGCATGAGATTCACCTTCCCTAAGAACATATTTGGAAGCTGAGGTCACCTCCCTCTTTTAAAAACTTTTGCTCTCACTGCCTACAGGCTAAGGGTAGACCATCTTGGCCTGATATTTGACACCTAGCCTGGCTCCTGTGCATCTGTGCCAGAGGAGCTGTCTCTACTCCTGACAAAAGCCTTGTGCTCCACTGAACTAATTTCTTAGGACTGATATTTCTTGACAAATAAGTAACATACAGTTCCAGAAAATGGAAAATGACTATGATCCAACAGAACTTTCTTTCATGATGGAAAGGTTTCATATATGCTTTCCAAAACAAAAGCTACTGAGCACCTCATATGTGGCTAGAGACACTGAGACACTGCGTTTTTACATTTGTTTAGTTTTAATTAATTTAAATTTAAGCAACCACATTTGGCTAATACCATATTGTATCACACAGTTCTAGAATATCACAGTGGATTATGGATGCATGCTTTAAACAACTGTTTCAATTATTTACTGCTGCATGACGAAACACTCCAAAACTCAGTGGCTTAAAACAACGGAAAAATTATTTCTCCAATTTTGTAATCTATTCTAGGCCTAGCTGAGTGGTTGCTTTGCTCCCCATGATGGTTGCTGGGAGATCCAAGATGGCTCCTTCACTCAGCCGTCTGGTGCCTCAGCTGTGATGGCTGAAACAATGGGGGCCGGCTGAGTTTCTATTTCTCTTTCTCTTCCCACAAGGTCTCTCCAAGTGGCTAGCCAGGCCTTTTTTACAACATGGTGATCTCGAGGTAGTTCGAGTTTTTACATAGAGCTGGCTTCCAAGAAAGAAAGTGGAAGCCTCCAGACCTCTTGAGGGCTGGGATCAGAACTTGTCCAGTATCACTTCTTTCACATTCTATTGACTCAAGCAAGTCACAAGGCCAGGCCAGATTTCAGGGGAAGGGTCTAGGCCTTATTTGTAGGGAGAGAAGTGTCATATGCATAGAAGGAGAGGAAGAATTGTGGCAGCCATCTTGTGAGACTACCACAGCAAGTCTAGCAGAGTTGACAGGGCATCAACAGAGCTGGTAAATGAAAAAATGAAGAGCCACTTAGAACATAAACAAAGTTAGCTTTGTACCGATCAGAGAAAGGAGAAAGGAAAGGGAAGTGGAGAATCAAGTCCACTCCAGGGAGACCTATGAAAGCAAAACATGATCAAAACAAACAAAAACCATGAGATGACCACAGACAAACTACAGGAGTACTGCTACCCATAAGAGGTGTGATGGATGAGCACTGACAGGTCCAATGCATAACATAGACCAAATGTCTCCCTGGTCCAACTTTGTCTGCTGAAGCTTCATACGCAAGCTCTTCATTAGTGATCATCCTGGCCCTCTCTAGGATACCTGTCTTGATGTTCCATTCCCTCAGACTTAACAGCCTCTCACACAGAACCAAGTAACCTATCAGATTACTGCACAGAGCTGCAAGCTTTGGTCAAGCGGAAAAACATAACTGAGGAAGACTCTGAAGCCTTCTACCTAAAGGGTTTATCCTACCAGATGAACCAAACCACATTTGCCTTGCAACAGAATCACTCCCACATCCCAAATCTGTAGAAATGCCACAGCACCACACATGGGGGAAAGTGCTGGCAATGTTTCTTTTGGAACAAAATGAGGAGTTTTGACGAGACATCGACCCAATTGTCAGAACAGCACAGGCTTTCTTATTGCAACAGTGATGGTGTAGGACAAGAGACAAAAAACAGAGAGGCTTGAATTGTCTCTGTGTACCTTGGACAATTAATTTAACAATTGAATTTTTGATTTCTCATGCATAAAATTAAGATAATTCCATCCACCTTGCAGGGTTGTCAGGGAGAATGAAATGCCAAAAAACATGGATTCAATGCTATTTCCCATCCCTTATCCTCATCTGGAGTTTCCTTGATATCTCTTTTAGGACATTGAATGGAGATAATCTAACTGTTAAAGAAATTACTAAATGTTCCCCTGAGCGGGACAACCTCAGAAATTTAATGGTATTCTTGTAATAAATAAAACGCCTTCAGAATTTAAGTTGCTTTCAATTGCATTCCACACTTTAGAGAGGTTTAAATTTAGTTGTCTTTTCATCTGGAAGAAATAATACTGCACCAGTCAGTAGCAGAAAGAGTCTTATCTAAGTTTGATGAATTTAATCCAACACAAATCTGCACAGATTAACTGCCATGGGAATGTACCACGTTAACTTATCCAATTTCACAGACTCCCACACAACGCTTCATCGTTAAATCAGCCAAATGTCCTTGAGAGCCTACTATGTACTCAGGCCAAAGGGAACAAAAAGACATTGTGATTTCTCAGAGAACACATGATCTCGTTGGAGAGAAAAATAGACATATTACAAGATAGATCACGATGCCAGGGTATGCGTGGTGTATTCCAAATTAATGGTAGAGACCATAGGTGCTGTAAGATGTAGAAGGAGAGTACAGCCACACCATGCAGTACTGCAGGCATGATTGCACCAAGAATGGAAGCTTTATATTAGCCCCGAAAGGAGAGAGCATGTAAAGAATGGGAAATGAGAAGAAAGTGCATTACTGAAAAGCAAGAGGCATGAGAATCGTCTCTCACAGGATGTGCAGGGCTTCATGCAGACACAATGAGAATGCATGTCTGACTGGGGCGTGCATGACTCTTGGGCATCGTGGGAGAAACTGGGACTGGACCCCGAATCCTGGAGCAATCGGCCTAAATAGAAAGCACTGGGGGAAAAACGCTGAGATCAGGAGAACGACATACACCAAATGTTCTGTGGGAGTCTGGACTTATTGCTCTCCTCCCTCTCCATTTATATTTACCTAAATTTTGGTTTAAACATGACAGCTCCTGCTATAAGCAGATCACAGAGCACCTATCATAAAACCTTACGCATTGGTGATCTGTAATTTCCTGTTGAGCTGAACTGAAATAATGACTCAAACAGCATTGTATAACTTCCCTTGCTGGGTTCTAGGGAAGAAGTTCCCGACAGCTGTTGTCACCTTGGTCTGCTTCCTAGAAATGTGATTTCTTATCCCCTTAGCCAAATATGGAGACCAAATAGTAGCCTGAAGTCAGCAGTGAAAGGGGCAGGAAAAAAGCTAAAGTTAGTAAATAAAGTTTTAATACAAATATTTCTTCTCATTCCTAAGTGTGGCAAAATGCATATAAAATACCTAGAAATGTGAGGGCCCTATGGGTAGATTCATATTTTAGATGTGACCTGAGGCAACTGGAAGGTCCACTCCCTGACAGTCTTCATTGCCATTCTAGAACCTACATTCAGAATTGTAGACTCCTGTGCACCGAATCTCTCTCAATCTGAGCAGACGAGTTGACTAAATGTTTACTCTTGAACTTCTTTGAACAGTAACTTCTGCTTTTCAGTTTGTCGTGTCAATTTGTCTGAGCACTGAAATGGAAAACTGAATAGTTATTTCAAAAGTACAGATGGAGCCCCTTGTTTACAGTATAATTCTTTACACCAAATGGAACTGCAGGAGGTTCAAAATTTGTAAAGGTCTTCCAAAAATCCAAACACATTATTCATTTCCACAAATCTGACAATTTTTGAACTACATAAATTCTTGAACAATTTTTTTAGTCCATTCGTGTTAACTGAGGTTAATTTGAAGATATTGCTACTTTCCAAAAGAAGTAGTTGAATTCCAGAAGGCAATTTATTCAAGAATATAATTCAGTTGCATTCTTCTATCCTGGGTGAACAAAGAAATTACCTGTTAGTAAGGACATTAAATTAAAAAAAAAAAAATCAGGTCAAACTCATGTTATAGTTACTAGATAAATGTTTTTAACAAAGTGGGTAATGCATATCAATCTGCTTGCATGAAAAATAAGATAAAGACATCACTTTTTCATATATCTCATTAATTCTTATACTATTTTAATTATGTTTGTTATAAGCATTTAGTTTTGTGCTTTAAAAAGCAGATTTTTTGGTGAGGTAGGGAGAGTGAAATTTAATGGGAAAACAGAATAATTTTAATTTTCTTCAGCAAATTGCGTTGGCTAGAGAGATTATGGCCTAAACTAGCCAGTATGTTCACAATTCTCCAATGACAGGGTGTTACCGTTATAGGTGATTTGCAAAGCATGCTTTCGGAGAGAGCACTGTAAATATGGGTTCTTCTGGTGTATTTTTAAATTTTGAATTCAAAACTGCTACCTATAAGGAAAATGAACAGAGAACAGTGAAAGCTGGAAGTCTGGCTGATTGCCGGGCTTTTCGACTTCCTTTTTTTTCCAACAGAGAAATACAAATTGCTTCTCAAAATAAAATTAGTTTCTATCCTTGGACATCCTCAATGAGACGTTAGTGTTCAATTTGATTTAGATGGGGGAGAAACCCAAACCTGATTTTTTCAAATCACCTTTGCATTTCGCTGCTGATTGACACAATAATATCAGAGAGCTATGCCTCAGAGAGCAGGTTCCCAAAGAAAAAATAAACGATTTGCAAAGTGACTTGGATGATTATGTGAACTGGCCACCCAAGAGTGCCTTGCTGATACCATCAAAGATAACTGTGGGGAGGACGGAATCTAACCTCTCCTTTCAAAAATGAATATCCTTCAAAACAACAAAAGAAAAATTTGGAATTTCATGAGGATTACTCAGAATCCTCCAAAATAGTCTTAGCTTTGTCAAATCTGGATTTAAATGTCAGTAATTTAAGGCTAGCTTTATGAATACAATGTCTCTCTCCTGCAGCTGGGCCATATTATTTCAGTGACTTTTTTATGCTGAAGTTGGCTATAAGTTCTATGCTTGATTTATGAAGCAAAACACTCTATTTACTGTATAATGCTATAGTGCTGACATGCGGGGTCACTCAGTAATGCATTTGGAGTGGAGCGTGGGAACAGGGTTAAATGAGCAACATGCAATGGTTTATGAATGCAAAATGTGGCTTTTACAAAAAGAAAGCAAGATTCTAAGGGCCCAAATGAAAATTGTGACAAACAATTTCAAAGCTGTTTGAATTTATTTGTAAGCACAAAGATTACATTTGACTCGGCAACTTTGAATCACACTGTAAAGTGCAAAGTATAAAAAAGTAAAATAAAAATGAAAGTACAGACTTCCCAATCACCCTCAGGGTAGGAAGGCTCCAAATGCTCATATGGCTTCTCCTTTATAACAACGGATTATTTTTCAGGGACAGAGGAATATGGAAAATAAATAGGGAAATAGACAGTATAAATATTTTTGGAGTGGATCACAATTGTCAAATGTAAATGGTCAATTACCTGAAAAACCACAGTCATGTGGGTTAATACAACACAGAGATAATTGTATCATATTCTGAATTTTAATTATAAAGTTAAAGCTAAGCACCCATATAGCTTCTTCCTTACAAAATCAACAAAAGATGAAATGAATGGATGAATGGTGTATAGGGCTACTGATTTTTCTCTTCGGGTAGTTTTCTTTTTGGGGGACTGGGGGGAGAGAGAAAGTAATTTTTCAAATGTTATTAAATGGCCATGAAAACTATATGGAATTCAGGTGTGAGCTGGACAATATAAACAGAGAGAAGCAATCAAGTGATGTGCTGGTTCTTCAATCAGTCTGTGATTTTTACTCTTACTCAAATTCTTCTAAAATCATTTCACTAACTAGAAATAGCAGAACTTTAGAATGAAATGTTCCAAGTTTGCCCCAGGTGGAAATTGTAGAATGCTTTTCTTAGCATGTTGAAATGTCGGAGAACATACCAAAGGGGAAAAAAAAAGGAGTATGCCACCGAAATGTGAGTCCCAGAGAGTCAACAGCCTACAAAGAAAAACAGGCAAGAACTATGCCTGACCCAACGAACAGCTGGAAAGTCATCAGTGAAAGGAAAGAAAAAAGTGAATGAGAAAAACACGTTGGTAGAAAGGCATTATTTTGGAGGCAGATTCATTTTGTTGCTTCCATTTAAGATTAGGCAGCCACCACCACTTAACGCCTGTCAGAGCTGGATACCATTTTACAGTGAAAACAATGCCCACTTGAAGAAATAAAACTGATTACTTTTGAGAAAACATTCAGACAATTTTTTCCAGATTCTCCTCTGACATTACTGGAGACTTTGCCAGGGTTGCCACGTGACTCAAAACGATGCCGGTCTTGAAACTGGAACAGCTGTGTAAAATATTAAAGCTGACTTAAACATGTTCGCTCTATGAAAAAAGTAATCAAAAGGTAATGCCCCAGAGTAACTGAATACTGTAAACTTATCTTATGAGGAGATCATTCTTAGATACTAAGGGTGTGACCCAAATGCTTCACTGAAACTTAATTTCCTGCTAGCCAGGCAAAGAATGACAAACACCTTCTAATTTGACTAAGTCAGGAAGAGAGCTAGTGGTTTCTGCCACCATTGTGACTGAGAAGATTTCAACTATAATAACTGCAGTCAGGCAATAGCCCATGTCTTTATTTGGGACAACACTTTTGCTATCAACCTGATGGAATATTTACCAATCTAAGAGAGGAAGAAAATAAAAGCATTTAGATTCCCAAGCCTCTTGGAAAGCCTCCGCATTTTAACTCGTGCTAGAGGGTTCTGGTAGCATCAATAGCTCAGGAGATAATCTAAGGCAGTGAGGATGATGTGAACCCAGTGGAAAGCACCATTCGATAACAGTTCTTTCTGATTAAACAAAGTTGGGAGTATAATGCCAATTTTTGTATTAAAATCTGTGATTGCTGTTCTTCCCCTAACTACCCTATAGACATTTTGAAAAGCTATTTGATATTTTGCTTGGAGTAAAAGAAAGACTGAAAGAGCTCACAATTAGTTTAATTTAGGACAATGTAAATCTAGACTCTGTGTAGCTTGTACTACCAAGTGTCCATGCAGTACTGAGCAGTAAGAAAGTCCACAATAAAATGCTAGCTTCAAGGGGCTAGAAAGATATTTAAAAGAAAAGGAAATCTTTTAAAAATTAGAGATGGCATAACATTAGATAGAGAAAAATGTGAAGGAAAATATCAACATCAAGTAATACAAATGGAAATAATTTCCAAGAAGATCCAACCTTTCATCTTTCTCCCCCATTTCTGCTTTTTTAGCACCAACTTAAGTCCCCTTTGTCAAGGTTCAACCTGAGTCACCTTTGACTTCCTGTAACTCAGGCGCTTCAAGTTATGAAGATTTTTAACCACATTCCTCCCTCCTTTTTGTGTTCCCTCCTTTTTGTTCCTATTACCTTTGTTGAGGCTCTCATCACTTGTTTGTTTGTTTTGTTTCATTTTTGAGACAAAGTCTCACTCTTGTCACCCAGGCTGGAGTGCAATGGTGTGATCTCAGCTCACTGCAACCTCTACCTCCCGGGTTCAAGCGATTCTCCTGCCTCAGTTTCCTGAATAACTGGGATTACAGGCACCCACCGCCATGTTTGGCTAATTTTTGTATTTTTAGTAGAGAAGGGGGTTTCACCATGTTGGTCAGGCTGGTCTCAAACTCCTGACCTCAAGTGATCCGCCCGCCTTGGCCTCCCAAAGTGCTGAGACTGCAGTCATGATCCATCACGCCCAGTGGTTCTTGACACTTCTTATCTTATCTCCTGGTCTCCGTCTCTACTATGCTCTTTTCATTCCCATTCATGCTGTGAACCAGTGCTGAGGAAAAACAGTGAAATGCAGGTCTGAGGATATCATGCCTCTGCCCTGCAATCTGCATTTACTCCCTATTGACTGAGGAATTTAATCACTAATTCTTCCTATTGTCCTTGGTCTGCTCAAATAGCTCCAACTTCTTTTTGACCCTCTCAATACACCAGACGCTCCAGTCCAACAATACTTATCCCACAGTCCCCTGAACCTAAAGTTTAATGCTTTGCATCATCGAAATTCTACTCATTATTAAGATCCATTTCAATTATTATTTCCATCTTTAAAGTTGTTCCTACTCATCAATTAGATGTACTAGCCCTTCCTTATTAAACTTTCTTTATGACAATTATTTTATGTTGTCTGCTTTTAGAGCTGTTTGGGTACTTATTACACCTGAATGTAAGCTCCTTGAGGGCAGGGAATCTCTTAATCACTTTTAGTATTTCCTACAGCACTCTGAATAGTCCCTTAAACATAATAGCTACTCCATGAATATATGGTGATTTGAATAAGTTGGTTTAGAGGAAAAACAAAATTTTGTGTTCTTTTCAATAAAACAGAGGAATATTATGAAAAACCTTACATATGAAATTTTAAAAAGGTAAATAGAAACTTCATTTTGGGGGAAAATATTAAGGAATGTACATCATTCACATTCTAGAATGAGCTGCTCACCCCTCAGAAATGGAAAGCGTTACCATTATCCCCAAACATAAAATTATAGAAATTAAAAATGGAAAGGAGTTATTAGGTTATATTGGTTTCTTTTTTTGCCCTGTCAACCCGAGATCCTTATTTAATTCCATTATTTAGTGTTACTGAAAGCAGAAGTCAATTTTAGTCCGTTTTCAAACCTTTCAACAAATGAGTTTTAACTGAGTCATGTGATTTTTCTGTAGGAGGCTGGTTTCATCGAGTAATAATGTATTCTCGTGCATAAAATCTTCTCAACTCTTTAGAGATCACTAGTTGCACAATTGTAGTTGCCGTATTGATTCTATTTCTTTTGAATAAGTTGGTCTGGTTTTTAACACTTGTCCCCTTTCCTCCAAAACCTATAGAATATGAAATATTCAAAGGCTTTGAGATGTTTTCCTTTGGAGTGGTGAGTTTTATTCATTTCAGATGTCATTGAGAAAAATGTTGAACACTGACTGCTTCGTGTCCATTGAAATTCCATGTTGGGGAAACTGCTAAGATGGGTGCTAGATCATCAATCAGGAATTGGGTGCATCAGGAAACCTGGCAAGGTGACACATTTGTTCTGGTTTACTTGAGATTTTTCTCAGTTTTAGCACTGAACCTTCCATTTCCCAGAAGACCCCTCAGTACAGGGCAAACGTGATGGTTGGTGGTCCTACTGTTAAAAGTGGTGCCTGGGGAAAAGTATCTTTTTATCATGTCCCCTTCTATACAACTGTAAATATTGTATTGTGCATGTAGTATATATTTGAAAATTTCTAATTAAAAATATAAAATCATGATTGGGAGCTCTAACAACTGGCTTGGGGGAAAAAGGACAGAAACATGTCAGATACTCCAAAAAATAAAACCCTAGTTGATTCCGTATTAGACCCCAGAGAACAGTGCCCCTCTAGACCAGCAACATGAACCTGGAGATTCCAGGCCCTTCCAAAACTGTGGAGTTTTCACAAGAAGTCTGCAGATCCATGTGTTCACCAAATAATATCTGTAGACAGAATAATATGACTCACACATGTATGTATGTATCTTTGCTCTTCAGATATTCATAGGAACTACTGTCATAAATAAACCAAAAATTCATTTACAATTTTAAAAAATTCAGTGCATGAGTTTTAGAACTACAGAGTTTCAGATCCGGATAGGACCTTGGAGATTGACTCTTCCGGCCCCATTCTTTTACAAATGTAGAAGCAGAGTTGCACAGCTAGTTAATGGAATGTGTGCTGCATGAACGAATCTCCCTCATGGTGCTAAGCTAATTACAGTAGGGTTTACACAGCTTTTATAGAATTGTGATTAAGTCCAGTGGGGCTATGTGATAACCAATTTACTATCTATCTTCAATGGCATTAAACAGTGGCTCTCTCCACCCCGCTGCCTTGATAGCAGACAGTGACAGCCTGGAGTACAGTTGCAAGGAGACAAAGACCTGCATCCCAGGCCTGATTCTCCCACCACCCAGTCAAGAGATCTTGGGCAAGTCATTTACTATCTGTAGCCTTCACCATTCTTGCCTAGAAAAAGAAAAGGACTGGTTAAGATAACCTCTGGGATCCCTTTTTTGATAACACTTTATGAGCCTGTAAACCATTAGGAGAACTTTCTTGGTCAAAGCTTATAGAAAATTGGCTCCTGGAGCTTTAGCGGAAGCCAAGATTTCACACTTAGTCAATGGCAGAGTTACAATTAGAATCTAATTCTCTGGACTCCCTGCCTTTTTATCTACTTTGGTCCCCCCACAGTACATATAATTAAGCTTGCAATGGCTGCCATCTGCCCCCAGGAAGTGTGGATCACAGATCCACACAACTATGGAAAGGAGAAAAGTAGAAGCCAGTTCTAAAGTTCAAGCTTGGTAACCTGAGATTTTCTAGTTTGTGCCCTATGTACAAGCAGTGACCATTACTGATATCATCATCATTAGTATTATATTAATGACTTATATTTGAGGAATGCCTTAGAGTTCACAAATCACATTACACATATGATCTTATTTAAGCCCACAGCTATATTCTGAAGCATTGCAAGAAATCATTTTTATCACTAATTCATGAGCTTGTTGATTGGTGCTCCAAGACTACACTCTCCAATAAGTTAACTATTAGCCACATGAGGCTATTTAAATTTAAATTACTAAGATTAAATA
Organism: Theropithecus gelada; assembly: GCF_003255815.1. Taxonomy (NCBI): domain Eukaryota; kingdom Metazoa; phylum Chordata; class Mammalia; order Primates; family Cercopithecidae; genus Theropithecus; species Theropithecus gelada. The sequence continues at coordinate 48,602,613 of NC_037686.1, read as the reverse complement.
AAAGTTTGAATTCTGCTTCTCTATTACACTAGCTATATTTCAAGTACTCAGTAGCCACATAGGTGTCATGGCTAACATATTGAATAGCACAGATATAGAGTATTTCCATTACAGCAGAAAGCTCCATTGGATAGCACTGCTCTAGGAGATTGTGACTTGCCCAAGTTTACGTAGCTAGTAAGTGGCAGAGTCAAGGTCTTGAGCCTCTGACCCCAGAGCTAGTAGCCTCATCCCAGAGCAGCTTTGCCTCACCATCTAGCCTACCTATAGGTCCCTTACCATTTAATTCGTAGTGTCCACTAAAGAAAGGTAAACCAATTTTCATATCACCCTTAGAGATGCACAAAAGGGTAGCACCATTCTAATTTACAAAATGTAAAAAAGGATCAGGTAATAGGGAAGACAAGCAAAGTCTGAAAAAAAGGAGCTAAACCTCAAGCATGTTCACTAGCAACCTGAAAATTAAGTATTTGTTGTTCTGTGTCTATTAAACACCTAATAATTTTCAAATATTATCAATGTCAGGCCTCTATTTTTCAAATATTATTAATGACCAATTCTGAATCTTGAATTAGCCAGAAGACAAACGGCAGACTGGAAATCATACTACTCAGAATTCTAGCCAGAGCTATTTCATTCACATTTAACATCCCAGTTTTTCTTTTAAAAAAAAAAAAAAAATATATATATATATATATATATATATAGGCAGGCATATTAGAGGAGAAATTGGAACATTATCATATCATTTGGCTGCACTGATTTTTACACAGGTGTCATAGAAAATAGAAACAGTCATCATTATCTAGTTCCACGTCGAAGCTTAATTCAAAACAGAGAGAGCACACTGAAGTGCTCCCAAAAAGGCAACAAAGCCTAAGGAATTTTTTTTTCAGTCCACTTTGGACTAGATCAAAGGCATATATCCTGAAAAAGAAATAGCATGGTATCTGTAAAGTCCGAACTTTGAAACCACAATAGGTCTTGGTTAGAAACTTCACTGACTCTTTCCTAGTTTCTTGGCCTCTAGTAAATCCCTGAAACTTTCTGAGACTCAGTTTCCTCATCTAGAAAAAGAGATACAATATTTCCTACCTTACAAGGGTTGCTTGGAGGACTGATGATAGTGCTTGTATAGCACCCAGTGTTTCTGAGTCCGGGGTGTTTTCATCCACTCAAGGAGAGGTTATTAACACACTGAAGGTGAGATGGGATAGATGATGTCAAGTGTGTGACAATTTGTAATGGTAACCTAGAATTCTCTTCGGTGAAAATTTTCGCTTATTAATAGCTTGACTTTCTTCAACTGAAAAAATGACACAAGTGGCTAGACAGTGCCAAGCAAAATGTGTTCTTTAGTAAGAGGTATTGTTATTAATTTCCCTTAAGGGAAAATACTAACACATAATGTAGTTTAGCCATTTCTCAACTGAAAAATATCAGGCCAGGTGCAGTGGCTCACGCCTGTAATCCCAGCACTTTGGGAGGCTGAGGAAGGCAGATCACCTGAAGTCAGGAGTTCAAGACCAGCCTGGTCAACATGGTGAAACCCTGTCCCTACTAAAAATACAAAAATTAGCCGAGCATGGTGGTGGGTGCCTGGAATCTAGCTACTCAGGAGGCTGAGGCATAAAAATCGCTGAAACCAGGAAGCAGAGGTTGCAGTGAGCTGAGATCATGCCACTGCACTCTAGCCTGGGCAACAAGAACAAAACTGTCTCAAAAAAAAAAAAAAAAAAAAAAATCAAGCTGTTAATAAGCAGAATTTTCACCTAAGATAATTTTATAGTGCCACTCCAAATTGTCACTTAATTCCCATCTCACGTGCACTGTATTTATTTACAATAAACCTCTCATTGAGTGAAGAACAATACATTGGATCCAGAAAAGTTTGTTTTCAGATCTCAATTACATTATGTGTATGTTTATAGATTTTACCCTGGGGTGAAAATACAAATACTCATCTTGTACCTATGTTTTATAAGAACAAGTTCTATGGTAACTTTTAAATTCATTATTAGCAAAGGTTGTATTTAAGATTCCTGTGTCTACTGCTTAATAACACCCAAATTAGTCTCAATGGAATTAGCTGTAATTAAGGACATTGTGAAATATGGTGGGGCAAACAGAATTATGCTATATTACTTTATTAATAATATTCTTTAACTACACTGTAAATTGCTATTAGGCCTGCATATTACTGCCTGGATATGGAAATAGTCTTTTGCTATGCTAATCTAACACAATTTTCTTTTAAATGTAAACAAATTATAGTCTATTAATATGCTGTTCTACTTGCATAGTTAATTATTGTAACAGTAAGGAATAAAATTGTTCTGCTTTCTCTGTTTCTGATGGAAAAAGGGCTACATAAATAGTTTAATAGGGAACTAATTATGCAAAAAATTTAGATGCCTAAAATGTGTTTGTAATTACATTAAAATGGTCTTCTGTTCAAATATTGGAAAGCCTGCTAATTGGAGGCTAGCTGAAAATTTAAATATTGTGAATCAATGATTTTAATACAGTACATGTTTAGTTGTGTTTCTATTCATATTTGTCTTGAAAATGAAGAGAATATTTAACAGTGTTTAATAAGAGGGGGTCTGAGTTTCATACCAATGAAGTTAGTCTGTGGCAGACTGGAATTTTAAGCATGTATTTTACAGCATTATCTTTAATTTGCTCAAGAGGTATGGGCAAGTTTTGGCTCAGCAACAAGGAAAACAAAAGTATACTGCTTGCAGGATAAGTTGATGTGAAAGGAAAATCTGATGTGGACCAAATGAAATAGTCCTGGAAAATGCCCACGACAGGCAGACCAGAGTTGATACGGTTGTAAATTGTTAAATCGTTTTAGATAAATAAACACATGTAGCAGGTCACCTGCCTATTCTCCAAAGATTTCCAAGCGCGTGGCTTTATCTGGTCATAATTAAGGAATGTTAAAGATGCAGTGCCTTGTCCTAAATGATTATTCGTGGCATCCAAGCTTTTATTTTGATGTGGAACCGAGGTTCTTAATCTGAGAAAAATGCAGTGCTAAAATAAACCTACTCTTTTGGAGAGAATTTCAACAACCTGTCCTGAATTTTAAACTATTTTGGAAAAAAAGAAGGGCAAACTGTTCATTATAATTTTTACAACAATACAAATGAAAGCACTGCATATGTAACCAGGATTAATTGCACAGATAATTGGGAACCCAGAAATAACTTTATAATTTAAAATTCTTGCCTACTTAACAGAGCTGTTGTGAGGATCAAGAGATATGATGTACTTGAAAGCCTGCTGAAGACTGGAAAGCTCAGATGGGAGGCAGCAGGACAATCACCATGGTTATTAATAATAATGAAAAGATGAAATGTCATTTTTCATATAACATAATCCCTGCCATGGTTCTTTCCACTCAAACTTCTATAACTATCATACCCCGATGGTACAAGCAGTGGCTAGGTTTGTGCTCTGGACATAACAAATGAGGGTGTGAATCCTGACTCTCCCTTTTAGGGCCCGATAGTCTGCAAAACAGTGCTCTGTGGGCCTGTTTTAAGATTTAGTACAGGGAACAGTCACAATCAGTCAACTGACTAATTTCTCCTTAACCACTGCCACATTCTTTGACCTAAAGGATATCTTTGGCCAATTTTTAAAGAGAATAAAAGACCCCCAAATCCATCGCAAACACTTTAAAGATACTGTGCATTGGATTGAGCCCAAAAACTTAGCCTGGTCATGAACTTCTGCCCTCTTTTCACTCCCTGCCTATCACCTATGCGAGTTCTTTGCTCTACTCAGTATAGGGGAGTCCTTCCTTCCCAAAAACGCCATGCTCCTTGCCACATCCGGGCTATTGAGTCTGCCGTTTTCCTCACTTGAAATGCTTCCTCCTCTTCCCGTATCTCTTCTTTCAGCCTAACTCGAATTCTCTTTCTTCCTCTAGGAACTTCATTGAACATTCCAATACATTCTCATCAATTTCTCCCTTTCTTTTGAATTCACCAGCATATAATATCGGTACCTTTTTCTTGGCGCTTGGTCTTTTATCTTGCTTGTTATTTCACTTTCTTAGTATTGTATTTCTTTTCCTCTAACTGGATAATAGGCTCTTTCAGGAATTTTATTCATCTATGTGTTTCTAGCACGTGCTATGACCTATACATTGTACATTTGTACAGATGCTTGCTCTTATGTGAGAGCAGAGGCACACGGTGATCAAAGAATGTGTGGAAATGGTCTCAAGCCAATTTACCCCAAATAACCCATTTAAATGGACAGGAGGGTTTGATCCTACTGGCAGTTCTGTAATTCACATGACAGGGAGCGCTGTTTGTCTGAGAAAGCATCCTGGGTTATAGTAGAACCTGAATGGTTTGTATCAAATATGTTGGTGAAGTGGTGCTTTGTCTAATTCTATCCTGCCATTAGACAACAATTATCCACCTCTCTGTATGCACAGAGAACATACTCTGTGTATACTGGAGTTGGACATAAGACACATATCTGAAAATTGTCAATCCTGGTTTTACTCTACTAAAATTATTTTTCGTGTCTCTTTTCTTTTTTGTTTGTTTTTGGAGACAGGGTCTCACTCTGTTGCCCAGGCTGGAATGCAGTGGCGCAATCATAGCTCACTGCAGCCTCAAACTCCTAGGCTCAAGCCATCCTCCCCCCTCAGCCTCCCAAGTAGCTGGGACTACTGGTGCACATCACCATGCCTGGCTAATTTTTAGTTTTACTTTTTGTAGAGACAGGGTCTCACCAAGTTGCCCAGGCTAGTCTCAATCTCCCGGCCTCAAGCAATCCTCCTGCCTCGGCCTCCCAAAGCACTGAGATTATAGGCATGAACCACTGCACCCAGCCTCATGTCTCTTCAAAATAGAAATTTCAAAGGTGTATGATTGCTATTTGCTGTAACTTTTTATTTAGGGTATTTGTTATGTCTCAGGAAAGCCGGATGCTATGTCATCTGGCTTTCCTGAGACAAAACAAATACCCTAAATAAAAAGTTTTTCTCTAATGATGGCTTTTCTCTAATGATGGAGAAGAATACTCACAACCTGCTCCCTACCTCCCACTGGTATGTTAACAAAAAATATCTACCTTTTTAAAAATGCCACCAGACTTTTATACCAATGGAAAGTGGTGTATTGATTGATGCAGTCATCAATTAATGCATTCTCTTTTTCCTTCCCACAATTATTAATGAGCAGTGAAATGCCAATATGGTGGAAACAGAAGGGAGAAGAAAGAACAGCGGAGACACTGATCATTCAAAACCAAAGAAGCAGCTCATGCATAATGGAGAGCTATCTGCATGCAAATTGCTAAGAGGAGTAATTCCCTTTTTTCTAGGATATTGTATTTAGCCTTCTCTATTCAGAAGAGTTCTATTTCCCAGGCCAAGAAGGTAAAATGTGGATTGTACGTGAATAGCCTTGTGAATGAAAAATGGCTAAATTCTTTTTATTAAGTGGAATAATCAAACTGGCAGAGTACTTTCCCTAAATTTAAATTCCCATTACAGAGAAGAGACACATTCTTGCCCACTTATAGCCTCTGTTCTTTATCACGTGCTTTCTCCCTAGCTGCAGAAACCTAGAAGAACCTTGTTCGGTGACGTCTTGTGACGGATTGTCACAGAGAGATCCAAAGGCATGGCCAACAGAAAGTAGGGCACAGGGAGAAGCTAGCTCCCTAATTTCTTTTTCCTTTTTCAGTGGAGATATACATGATGCTTTCTTGATCTTTTGCTCTGTTTCCACTGGTTGTATTATATATGCATATAAAATGTCCATTTAAAATACCACATACTTTGTGCCAGACTAGTCCATTTTCACTATCTTCTGATCTCTTACAGACAGAATATTAAAATCTGAGAAGGATTTAGCTCAGTGCACATGTTGCCACTGGTAACCCATGGTAATAAGGTAACCCTATATATTCACAAGTGCCATATGTTACATGCATAGATACATATGCAGACAGAGTGACTGTTTTTAGAAAATTCATGCCTTCCAGTAAAAAAAAAAAAAAAGAAAGTGTTCCCTGGAGTACATCACCAGTGCATTGGGCTATTGATGCAATTTACTCTCCAACTTTCAGAGCTTTATTTCTGGTTTTACAGGAATTACAGGAAAACCAAGTTATAAAAGTTCTCAAGAAACAAAGAATGAGTGTTTACTGAAAAGTCTCCGTGAAATGAAATCTATCAGTAGACATCCAAATGTAAGCCACTTAAAGGTTTACATTCAAGCCAGATAGAGATTTTTTTCTTTAAAAAAAAAGAAGTATATTTTTGTCCTCATTTTCTAACAAAATAATATACCCTATTCTTGACTGTAAATATATTAATGTAACCAGTAAAATTTAAAAATTATATATAATAAGTAAAATTTAAATTTTACTTATATGGACATGTAAAATTTTTTATTAATATATATTTGGATTCCATAACAGGTTGCAATTTTTCCATATCCTCCTCAGAAGTCAAAACCTCAGGACATAGGAGATACATTAACAGATGAAGTGAACTCATATTTTTTTAGCCCAGCAAGACAAGACCAAACCTTAGCTGTGGCTCCACTTAGTCTATCAGAGGAATGTGTAACAGTTTTTTAAAAAAGAAAACTACTTTCTCAAAAGACCTTATAGATTCTTAACACCTTGATTTGATCCTGGATAGAAAGATAATACATTTAAACTCTACAGAAAAATTTAATCTGCAAGAAAACAGGTCTATTTGTTTAGGTTTCAAAAAACATTAATGAATGCTTCCCGTAAAATTACAATCAAGCAACATGAATAAAGACCAAGTCAGAGCTTCTGAAGCCCCTCAGTAAGCTCTCTTATCTAGAATCACCATCTGTTGAACTGAATGTAGAAGGCTGCCTCAGTTTCCTCAATGGGACTGTGACTAGGCAGGGTATGAGAGGAAGAGATTCCACTGTCAGGTACATTTATTTGGTTCCAATTCCAGGAGTACAAAGGAATAGTGGCTCATGCTACGCTATCAATTTTATAAGTGATTTCTTTGGAACAAAGGTACTTTCTTCTACATTTTCCTGAATATTCCTAAGAATTTTTTTTTTTGGAGACAGGATCTCCCTCTGTCACCCAGGCTGGAGTGCAGTGGCATGATCTCAGCTCACTGCAGCCTCAACGTCCCAGGCTCAAACAATCCTCCCACCTTAGCCTCCAGAGTAGCTGGTACCACAGGTACTTGCCACCGCGCCTGCCAGCCTTATTTTTTGTAAAGATCCAGTTTCACCATGTGGCCCAGGCTGGTGTCCAACTCCTGGGCTCCACCAATTTGCCCACCTCAGCCTCCCAAAGTGCTGGGATTACAGGTGCGAGCCACCTCTCCCAAATCCTAAAAATGTTTTTATTAGTCTATACTTTGTGTTTTCTCTGATGGTATGTATTGCCTTGAGAGCCAGAATTTATAAAATGGTTTTAAGGAGGACAAAAGCAATGTCTGACGGTCTTTCTTCCATCCTATATTACATATATATATATATATATATCTTTCTTTTCAGATGTTCCCATTGTGCCTGAAGGCTTCTTTTCTCCTTTACTGGCCAAAGATGCCTCCCTCCACTGGGAATGCCAGGCCCACACGCCCTGCTTGACCTCCTCTTCCATCTCCCCCCTTCTTCTCCAATGGGCTCTGCTCCTCTCTCTTTTTCATCACTTTTATATATGTTTACATTATGGTGGCCTCAAGGAATTGTATTGCAGGTACCAGATCTAAAGTGCCGTGAAAATCCGATACCCTCACCTGCCCACATTACACAGCAGCAGGAATGGAGAATGCTTGTTCCGGGCTGAGAATTACCAGAAAGTCAGTTTATATTAGCTGTGATAATTCACAAAGCCTTGTGCATCCTAGTAATTTGGTTCTTTCTAATGCCTCCAATTCTCCTGTTACAAATTGATAAAAATTAGATCCAAAAGTCAGCATATCTTCTTTTTTATCTCAAACTATAGCAATGTACCATAAATGTCCAGGAAGTAGAAAAATTCATAATAACATAGAGAAGCTACAAGAGAAAAGTAAAACAGATTACTCTCTTCTATATTTTGGGTTTTCTATACGTCCGCACTCAGTCATACATTCCTGGGTTCTTGTATCTAAACTCTTTTTAACACATCACTTGTTTTCAGTAGATGGATAAAGGAAAGACTCACAGACTCTTTTAGAGCAACCAAAGAATCTGTAGACTATTGTACTTCGAAAAAATAACCACTTGAACATGGTCCTTATCCCTTCCTCCTTCAGAGTCTTCTCATTCTCTGTTGAGCCTTATAAGCTCTTCTGTTTCAAGACTGCTACTTTCAAAAATAAGTATGAGCTGCTCTGGGAAACAGAAGTTGTTTGTTGCTTGTCACTTCAGAGAAATGAAGGTGAACCCAGCACACTGTGGGGAACCAGTTGTTGCATAAAGCATGGATTTGCTATAAATGCAGATAGAGGTACATCTCAGAGACAAATACTATAGATGGATTTAAGATAAAGTTGGTTTTATTGACTAGAAAATAACAGGAATTAATTACAACATGCTACTTAAAATATACTGAAGGTAAAAGAGGTAAAAATATAATAAATCAGCTATGGCAGTGATCTCTTTATATGATTTCTATAACTTGATATTTCCCCTTATGGAAGTGAGGAATCAGCTCTAGGGCGTTGAAAAAGAATGGAATTCCTGCAACTTTTTTTTTTTTTTAAAACAAAATCCCAGGGTAATCTAAGGGGTTTGTTTCAATGTTTCTTTATTCAGGAAAATCTTATGGAAACTTGACAATTAGGCGGAGAAAAGCAGTAATAAGTAAACTATAGTACCTGCATGGGAGATCAGGTGAGAGAAGAAATAGACTGAGTGAGGCCCAACTGTGGCCAACCCTGATTGTTAGTAAGAAGTATTTGTAAGAAGGCATCAATTAAAAACTTAGAAGTATGTATATTTGAGGGGATTTTTTTACTTTGGGTGAAACTGCTTTGCCATATTCATATACATTGTTTATGTAATAGATTTTCCATGAATGTGAAAATGTACCATGTTGTTTACATTTTAACCAGAATACACTGAAAGTCCAGCAAAATGAGACTTTCCCTCTAAATATCGCTTTTTCACATTTTACCAGTTGTTTCTTCGCCCTGCTCTCTGGACTCCATTTCTCCATGTCCCCTTTATCAGGCTAGTTGCTATTTATCATTGCGTTCCACTTAGTGACACTCCCTAGGCAGGCCTTCCCTGTAACCCAACTCTAAGACAGGTAGCGAAGCTGTGTGTGCTCCCACATCACTCTGAAATTCCCCTGGCAACATTAATTCCAGCTCACATTACTTTTTAAGTGTCTTCCCTAATAGACCAAGTTCCAAGGGCAAAAACTCATGTCTGTCTCATGAACTCTGCTGTCTCCTGAATATTCAGTAACATCACCTAGCACTCAAATGTTTATGTTAAAGCACAATTTATCAGGCCACTTAATTAGGCCCAACACATTTCCAATAATTCAGTGATTAAAAATAGAATGGAGAATGGATTTTCAAATTATCAAAATAGGTCAAGTAAACGGCTGCAACAAGTTTGAACTCTTCAGTCATTCAACATCCTTGTGTTTGCTATCACTATCAGCTACTTGCATTATCTACCACAGTCTTCTCCTCTTCCTTTTCTTCCATTTGGAACACTGAGTCTATGCCCGTAGCAGTCATTGTCCTCTTACTCCAAGACACCATCATCATGGAGTAAAACTGGATGGTCATAGTAACAGCAGATGTAGTTCAGAAATAACTATATTTCTTCTTGCTGGGGTCACATTCTCAGCTTTATCTGCTCTCTGGCTAACCACAGACACATCCCACAGATACAAATTTTTAAAGTGAACAAAATACAAGGTTATTTACTTGAAATGAAATCATGTTATTAATATTTATGTTAACTACAAAGCAAACATCCAGGTACATTATTGCTAAGTTTCAGGATTCACTACAGTGTCATTTAACTCCTTGCTGCTCCTGGAAACAAGAGCTTCCCTACAGACTCAATGTGACTTCGTCTAGTGCTGCTGCCACCTTTGCCAGATTATGTCTCTCAAACTTTCAGATGTTATGGGAGAAAGTTGCTTAATTTCTGAGCATCAGTTTTCAAGAATTTCTTTTTGAAGAGTGAGAAAAAATTCCGGAAGCATGATTTCTGAAATGCCCCAGAGCCAGCTGAGATAATCCTGTCATCATTGAGCCTGAGTGATTCATCAATGATTCAAATGACCAATCAACCAGAAACAAAGAGGCAAAAGACTTTCATGATGTTCATTTGCTAGAATCAAGATCATCTAGAAAATAAATGGCTGATGTAGAAAATGTAGGATACAGTTTCATAATTAGCCTTTAGGGGGAATAAAACCTACAGAAGTAACTTCTACCAGAAATAATCACTGTTGATCTTATTTATCATGTGTTTTAGTAGGTAATGGAAAATTACATCTATTTATGGATTAACTAGTAGGTTAAACACTACAACCATTTTTTAAGTTACTATTTTTTTAATTGAGAAACACTAGTAAAAACATAAAAAGGCAAGCCACAGTCTGGGAGAAAAAACTATATATCTTTGATAAAGAATTTATGTCCAGAATATATAAATAACTCCCATAAATTGATACTAAGGATAATTAGTAATAAAAATATAAAAAACAAATTTTTAAAGTGAACAAAATACATGAATAGGCACTTCACCAAAGAAGACATCTAAATGGTCCATAAAGACATGAAAAGACACTCCAAAGCACTAGTAATCAAGGACTGCAAATTAAAACCACAATGAGATGCTACTACACAAGTAGTATAATGCCAAAATGTGAAGAGTAACAGCAGGAAGTTCTGGTGTGCATATCCTTGATGAGAGTATAAAATGGTACCACCACTTTGGAAAATTGTGTGGCATTTCCTAATGCATTTAAACTGCTACATATATTCCATCCTAGGTATATATTCAGGATAAATAAATGCATATGTCAATAAAAGACTGCTGGAATAAGAACGTTCTAAGCAGCTGTATTCATAGTAGCCAAAAAGCAGAAGCATCACAAATGTCTACCAGTAGGAGAGTACGTATCAGTGGACATCTATGTTGTTGAATGCATCAATAGCTCATTCCCTTTTATTGCTGAGTGGTAATCTACTGTGTGCATACAAGAAAAACTCCTCAACTTCCAAGTAGGTGCCAGAACCTGTATTAGTATCCTACAGCTACCACCACAATCTGTAACTTGCTTTTTTAATAAAATATGGTATTAATATTACCATCAATAGTCCACATGACATAAAATTATTTGTGATGTATATGAAAGACCTACATGACATATATGCCATTTTCATTATTTGCACTATTGTAATGAGTCAACAGACTTTGTTACATTTTACTAACTCAAATTCCAATGATCTCTGACCCAGGTAAGACACAGCAGAACTCACAAAGCTAAAAACTGTGAATGAGGTTGATCCTTTAATGATAATTGTTAATAATGAATATCCTGTAAAAAATCTACAAATACCACAAATGAGAACCCTAAGGGCTTCTTTGACAATTAAGAACAGAGCTGCTTAAATGTCCCTACGAAGTCATGTCAGTTTGTATAACAGATGTCCACATTCTACCAAGGACAATATTTATATTCAGAGTATATTGTAAATAAGACTACAATATTCTCATTTAATTGTATTTACTTAGTAACTGATTAAAATAAATACTCAGAAAACTTTAATTTATTTTTACCTTTCAGGTAGCAAGAACGATGCAACTCAGTAAATCACACCAGAGTGCATTTTCCCACCAGAAACAGCTAATGTGCGGTTCAGTCACTGAAACATGGCAACTGGGAGGTTTTATGTAGGTTAATTTCAAATACACTTAACCCATTTCCTTCACTATTTGCTGCATTTGTTATCTGTGCTGTTTCATTTGAATTATAAAATTCACGAGTGCTAGGTTGTATTTTGTTTGTTACATTGGAAAAGAACTTGTCACATGAAATGAAAGCTCAATATGAACAAGGATCATAACCTGTATATCACGAAAACTGCTTCAAGTGATCAATATAATATTTATTGATTAGGGTCATTTTAGCCTACAAAACAGACTAAGCAGTCATTCATAAAGGGACTGTTAGAATTTTATTCTTTAGCAGTTTGGAAAACAATCTATGGTATAAATATGAATTCCCAAGTACTTATAAGCAAAGCCTTGTTGTACAGCTAGACCTTGGCATCCAAAACTGAAATATTAGAAAGTCTTTCATCAAGAAGAATCAATATTGAAATGACCCATTACCAGGATTATAGGCTGTGGGGCTGTAAGTTAGCCCCTTATGCTAACCCTTAAATTAACCTTTTAAATTAACTCCTTATCTGACGTTTACAGTTTAGCAAATTACATCAATTAAATAATGCCCTCTATTACATTTTTAGATGGCAAATGTTCACTATGGGCATTATAGCCTTGATGGAGAAAACAGTAAAGAGAGGAAAAACGTCAAAGAGGAGGTTTTGAGCATGGAGTGAGTCTGGGTGCCCAGGTTTTGTGGAAGCCTCTGAGCAGAAAGGGACGCGCTCAAGAGCTCAGTTCTGAAGGAGGAGCAGACACTGAGAGGGAAGTGAGGACTATACCAGAGAAATGATATCATCTTGGGAATATGTTCTAAGATGCAAAGACCAGAACAAACAATCATGCACAGGGCACTAATTGCCTTTCACTTTTTTATATACAGAAGATTTTTAAAAATAGAAATAAATACTTGGCCTTATTGGAGAATAAAAAAGGTAAAAACGTTTCTGGAGTTAATTGGACACTCTGGATAAAAAGCTTTAAAACTATGCATATATTTTGAGGCAGAAATACAAATGTTAGGCCAGACACGGTGGCTCACACCTGTAATCCCAGCACTTTGGGAGGCTGAGGCGGGCAGATCACCTGAGGTCAGGAGTTTGAGACAAGCCTGGCCAACATGGTGAAATCCCATCTCTACTAAAAATACAAAACTTAGCTGGGTGTGGTGGCGCATGCCCATGATCCCAGCTACTCGGGAGGCTGAGGCAGGAGAATCACTAGAACCTGGGAGGCAGAGGTTGCAGTGAGCCAAGATCACGCCATTGCACTCCAGGCTGGGTGACAGAGTGAGACTCTGTCTCAAAAACAAAATAAAAATAAAAATAAACAAACAAAAACAAGAAATACAAATGTTAGGATTTTTTCTCCTGAGAAAATTATCAAGCAAATATGGCAAAGATTTATACCTGTGCAAAAAAATTGCAGTGTTATTTATAATATTAAAAAATTAAATCACCTAAATGTTTATCAGTAGAGATTGATTTGATATCATCAGATATCCATACAGTGAAATTCTTATATCCAGCAGAAAAATGAGTATATAGTAGTTGCTGTATTTATTGACTTAGAAAATACATGTATGATATTTTCAGTGAAAAAAAAAAAAAGAATATTTACAGAGCAGTGTGTAGAGAGTGGTAAAAGATTTACATTCCTATAGAAAATAAAAGGCTTGAAAAATCTTCACCCATGTGTGGTTATAGCTGCAGTGGGATTATGACTAAGTTTATTTTATTTTTTGTATGCCTTTTATCCTTGACTTCATAACAGGGGAAACACCCGGAAGACAACGTTAATTGTTGGAACTAAATGCACAAGAATCAGGAGCATCTTAACTCCACGCCCTGAACATAATAGGTACTGAAGAACTGTGGAGGAATTATTTTTTGATTGATTGATTGAACATGTGTCACCACAGAAAAGCAAAGGTGAAGCTTACAGAGGGAGAGGGGTGCAGTTAAATTGTAAAGTTAAATCGACTTTTCCGGCAGCTGCCGAAAGATTGCTCTTCTGCCTCCTGTAACTGCTCTGAGGATATTTAAATTGTAGAGCTCTAAGTGGCTGCCCTCAATTTGCTTCAAAGATAATAACGTCACCTTACAGTTTATAAAGTACCTTGTTACATCCCTTTGGAGACCTACAACAATCCTGTATGAATCTAGGTATTATTCATTCTTTTTCTCAAATAAGAAAACTGAAGCACAGAGGAAGGAGTGACACATTAAAACCCATGGAACTTGTACACTAGTTAAGGTAATGCTATCAGCTATAACAAATAAATGCCAAAATCTCAGAACTTAATACAATAAATCTTACTTTTTGATTATCCTATGGCATCACATGGTGTTCTGGGTAGATGAAGAGTCATCCACAAGGTATTTCAGGAATCTAGGCTCCTTGGATCTGTGGCTTCTAGTCTTCAAATCTTCTACATCCAACAAGCAGGTAGAGAATGAGGAACTGGAATAGGCATTTCTTGGTTTAAGCTCTTGGGTCCAGAACTGATACACATAACATCTGTTGATATCCTATGACTAGAATGTCACCTGGCCCTCATCTGGATACAAGAGGATGGTACTGAGAAATAATTGCCGCCTGGGCAGATGCTTTTCAGTGCAATTCTTTTCTAAAGAAGAGGCAGACTGAAGGCCACATGCCAGTAAGTAGAATCTCCAGGACTCAAAAAACAGACACATGACCTTAAATCCAGTGCTTTTGCTACTACAACACACTGCCTCTGTATCCAGAGTTGCCTCAGCCTAGGTCGTGGTTTTGGAGTGAATTAGAACCTGACCCTAACACTCAACAGTATTAAAAAGGGGACCGTCACCAGTGGGATGAACCCTTGAATTAAGCATGAGGAGAACCTGGCTTATGCCCTGGCTCTGCCCTATCTGACTGATTGAGTAAATCATGAAATCGCTCTGCATCTCTTTTTTTCAAAGTCATTGATACAAACCTATACTTCTCAACTTTTCCCAATTAAGCAACTAGATTCTTATATTATTTTTCCCTAAGATGCTCAGACATTCCTATAATGTTATACGAGTCCATGTTATAAGAGCCCCTTAACAATAAGTGGTAGCTGATAGAACCACATCCATACATAATTCTAGACAAAGGTAAGAAACTGGAAACATTATCTGGCCTTCATAGACCTTGCTTGGATAACTGCTCAATTTCTATGAAGGTATTGGAAGTATTGGGGGGTGAAATTGGCCACTCCTGTAGCTATTTCTGCAAATCTCCAATTGGGAACCATAGAGCTTCACGACCTAAGGCTCCAACCAGTTACCATCTGAAAATGTCTTTTGTCTCTGTAATCTTGACAAGTGAATTCCAGTCACACCCACCCTAAGAAGAGTCTGCCTGAAAATACTGGTTTCCTTCCTCTCAAGCTGTCTGAATCCAGAAGTATATATTAATCTGGAAGTGGCTGGAGGTGATGGGAAAGAGAGGATGTTGAAAAAAGCACCCTTGGTGAAGTGGAGCAGTAACTCTCTCAGGAGCCTCATGAGTTTGTAACCTCGTTTGACCACCAAAGCTTTCTTCATCACTCGTAAATCCATAATCATCACTCCACCTCCGAAAAACCTCATTCTGCTCTTCTCTATCATCTACATGAAATGTATCAGGAATAAAAATTAACATGAGGAAATTTCACCAGCTTTATAAAGTCTTAACCCTTTTGTACACTTGTTTCTGATAATTTTAAGAACTAATGTAAATAATCGTTAAAACGTTGAACCGTGCCTAGATACTGTTCCTGTGTCTCATTTTCCTATTTCCTTTCCCAGAGGTAATCCCTAAGCTAAATCGGAATAAACTGAAAATCTGGTAAACATCAGCTCGATGTTGATTATGTCCATGCATAAATGTTCATTGACAATATATAGCATGTTTTTTGCATGGTGGCAAACTTCGTATAAATGGCATCGTACTGTATGTATTATCCTACACTTGTTTTCTTTGTTGCTTAAAATGTTTTCAAATTTTAATGATTGAAAGCATAGTACTCTAGCACATTCCTTTTAAAAGCTATAAGGCCATCTTTTCCATAAATACACCAAATTTTAAAACCCGTTCTCCCTATGGAGAAGTGATATATCAATACATGATATAATATTGCATTAACATTATTATATATGTTTTCTTGTACAAAAGTATGAGAGTTCCTGTGATACACATATGTAGAAATGGGTCAGGGATAGCATTCTCTTCTACTTGACTAGATATTGACACATTTTTCTCAAAAGTGATTTTGACAATTCCTAAAAATTCCTGTTACTTCACTTATTTGCCAAACTCCTTTTTACTAATCTGATTGGTTTTGAGGCAGGAGGCAGGACTCGACTCTGCATCAGATTGAGGACTAGCACAAACAGGGAGGAGGCACCTAAAGCACTTCTCCATAAGACACAACCACTAAAGCCATAACAATTTACCATTGCCATGGCGACACCACCCTTTTCCATGGAGACAACCTGGAAATTGCCATCCTTTTTCTAGAAATTTCTAATTAGCCTGCCCCTTAAAGTGAGAATAAATATGACTGCAGGACTGCCCCTGAGCCGCTGCTCTCAACACACTGCCTAGGGGGTAGCCCTGGCTTCCAGGAGCAGTCCTCAGTAAAGCTGTTTTCTTCTACCACCAGCTCACCCTTGAATTCTTTCCCCAGCAAAGCCAAAAACCAGCCCAGACTAAGGCCCAGTTTTGGGGCTCACCTGCCCTGCATCAGTTTGAATTCGAATATCAATAATTCCTGGTGTGATTAGGAAGCTTTCATGCATGTACCTGCCATTTGGGTTACCTATTCTGTGAATTTCTTGTTCATATCCTTGGCTCATTTTTACACTGTTTTTTTTAAAATAATTTATAGAATTTCATTATATGTTCTGGATAGTAATCCTTAATTAGTTGTTGAGTTGACCATATCTTTTCCTAATATCTATTTGTATGACTTATGTTGTTGTTGTTATTTTTAACTTTACTTTTAATGTTTTTGTTTGTAATAATTTGATATTTTAGTAAAGCAGAAGTCCTAAATATTTTCCTATATGTTTTATGCTTTTTGCATGTTATTTAAGGAGGATAGTTTGCACTCGCAAAGGTATTTCCTATTTTTTTTTTCTGAAAGCAGTAGTTTTCTTTAACATCTGAATATTTTATCTGCCCTGAAATTTATATGTATGCACTGGTGTAATGAAAAATATAATTTCATGAAAAACCAATTGTTCGAGCCCTGTTCATTGAACTAGTTGAGCTAGTTCCTTTATTATTATTCAGAATTCATTCATTTTTCTTGGCTCTTTGTTACAGTAATAGTTTTAGAATCATCTGATAAGATTTTTTCAATTAAAATAGCATTCCATTTATAGATTAGTTGTGGAGATAGGAATTATATCTTTATAGTATTAGCTTTCGCATTTAGGATCTTGGTTTATCTTTTTATTCTGGCATTCTTTTGTCTTTTGTAAGGTTCTCCACAAAGATATTACTCATCTTTAGTTAAATTTATGTTTAGGTACCTTATAGCATTTGTCATTATTTGAAACAATGTTTAATTTTTAATTATATTGTAATTGATTATTTCATATGCAAGAGAAGCACTATTCAATTTTTGTTTATTGATGTTTTATCCAACAAGATTTCTGAATTCTCCTGTTAGTTCAAATAATTTGTCTATATAGTTTCTTGGTTTGTGGTTTCTTTCTATAGAACAGTTATGTTACCTAAAATAAGAACAATTTTGTCTATTCTTTTCTAATGTGTGCAATTGTTACTTCTTTTCCTTATCTTACAGCACTAACTAGAACTACCATTAAAATACTAAAGCATGTTGGTGGTGGGTATTCTTGTCTTTTTGCTAATCAAAATGGAATGTTTCTCATGGCTCACAGATAAATGACGTTTGCTCAAGGCTTTTCAAAGTTCATCCTTTAGGTTTGGAAAATTTTCTTCTATTCCTAACTTGCTCTGAGTTTTGTATTTCGTTACTGTTTTAAAATTATAAATGAATGCAGAATCTTATCAATTTAGTTTGCATCTCTTAAGATAATCACCTACTTTATCTCTGTTTGTCAGCTAATGTGAATTACTTTAGTATATTTTCTGGAGTTAAATTATCCTTAAATCCCTGAAGTAAATGACTTGTTTATATGTTTTTTTAAAAATTCACCAGTAGAGGATAATCAGATATTATTTTATTTAGGATTTATGCAACTATGCTTGTATGACTAATCTATATTTCCTTCTTTTACTTTTCTTTTAAAAGTTTTGCCAGCGTTATTTTTCTTCCTTTTCTGTGCTCTGAAGTAGAGAAGACAAGACATGATACATTTGCTTCTTAAAGCTTTGGTGCTGGGACCTGAGTTATTAGCATGATCATCTAAATCGCCAGTTATTTATTTGTAAATGTTATCACATTTATTGTGATATTTGTATTTTGATAGCTATATTTTTTCCAACATCTCTATGTTTTTGCATATCTTCCTGTTCCTGTTTCAACTCTCCCTGACTTTGGTTCATGATCTTTTTCCTTTTAATGAATATAAGATTTTCCTTGATCTCTTTGAACATTCTAAACATTTTCATCTAAGTCTTTTCTTAACTGCACCGTTAAATTAACTCTTGTTCTGGTTGTTGATTTTGTTGACTATTTTGTTTAGCATTAGATTTCTTCTCTTGTTTTGGTTTTTTTTTTTCCCTGCAGAATTTGTTCTGTTCTCTCTCTGTTCCTATTTGTCTTTCTCTCTCTTTCTTCCTGGGCTCTCCCTTCCCAGTCTTTAGCAGTGAAGACGGGCTAGTCAACACCCAGCTCATATTAGAATGCATCCTTTCTCCTGCTCTACCATAATTTGAGAGACATGACAAATCAAATAATCAGATGGATTGGCTCAACTCCTTGTTGTGAGGCAGTGTTTTTGTCTGTTGTCTGCCTAGGCCCACAGAGTCCCATAAAGCTATGACTTCAGGCGGTGACTCAGCAGTAACTTTTTCCAACCTCATTTCAGGAGGTGGTAGGCTTACCTCAGTTCCCAGTTTCAAGCTGTACATTTGCCTAAGTATGTCCTCTGTACATTTGGCTAGGTATGTCCTCTGTATGTTTGGTACAGGAGCCAAGCTGCCATTACCTGATTCCAGAGTTGGAATCTGGCAGAGCTGCATGTTCAGCCCTTATGACACTTTTTGTTCCTGTTTTATCTGTGATTCACAGATATGTTTATCCCATTTTGGTGTCTACCTACATCATCTTGGTCATCTCTTTTTAAATTTCATCTGTAGCTTCCAATTGTTTGAAAGAGAGCATTTTGTTAAAGCATAAATTCACTTAGCAGTTTTACACAAAATTGCAAAAAAAAAAATTCTTAAATTAATTTTTTGTCTTTCCTTAATGCTTAATAAGAGCTACACACACTATTGACCCTTATGAGTTCCTGTGAGAGGAATGGATGAACAAATGAGTGATGAAGGAAGGAATGAAATAACATGAATAATTAGAAGAGGAGAAAGACTATAAAATATTTACTCAAAGAAGCTTAAATGAGTAGAATAATTAATAATCACATAATTCAAAGTTCCCAAAGAGTATACGCTTGTGACAATCTCCTATCAGGACTACAGTCCTATTTCTCTGTGATTCTCTTAGCTCAGCCTTTCTCCGACCTGGAGCTGCAGGCTACCCACTAGCAGCGACTAAGACAATCTGCTTCTTCATTCACATTTAGTAAGAGGAAGAGATAATGGCTTCCCACCACTCTCTCAAGCATAGAGAAACAGCCTTACAAGCCTCCCATAACCCTCTAGCTGGGTTTTATTTGATAAAACCACATTACACATTCTTTCTCCAACAAAGGACTTGCAAGGGAGATGGGATTATTCTTATACCAATCTGGCCCATCCTTTAATTAGGGGTCACTTCTCTGACCACATTGTTGCCTTTTACTGAGACAGAAGGTATGGAATGGATGCTGGAGAGTCAAACACAACATTCACTCCAGCAGGTAACTGACTTATCCTTTTTAATACCAATACATAAGTTATTGGACTGAATATGGAAAAGATTGTAGGTATAAGTTAGATGTTATTATCCAGACTATGTTAAGGAAATATTTTTTAAAGTTTGGTCTATTCACAAAGTGATCATTGTGATGAGGGAGAATATTGCTTAAAATAATTCAAAATATTGTATTCACTTGATGTATTTTTATTTTTGAGAAAAGCTCCTTTTCAAAGTTCTTAAGCAATCCTAAATAATCCTGTGAGGTAGACATCATTACTACTATTCTCATTTTACAAACGAACACTGCACTTATCAAACAGTAGATGCCAAATATTTGCGGAAGATGAGTTTATGGAGACTGTGTCCAAATAATATAACTGTTTGTCAAGTATTCACTTGCTTCTTGCACCTTCATGGAAGAACATAAGATTCTGCTACTTTGATGCTTGGCCATGTGACTCGATTTATCTAACGAGATGCTAGCAGACAAGAAATGAACAGATATTTGAAATATACTTGTGCAATTTGGCTTGTTCTTCTGCACTTCTACCATCACATGGAAGTGGCATGCCCAAGCTGGCCCACAGGTGCCAGGAAAACAGAAGACACACGGAGTCAAGCTGGACTCCCTTGCAGCTTGGTGCTGACATCTGTTGAGGCTAGCCTAAATCCACCGAGTCCCTGCAGTTTGACGAAATTCAGGTGCATGAACAAGAGGAAATGATTGTTGTTTTAAACTGCTAAGTTTTGGGGTGGTTCGTTACACAGTATTACTGGGGTAATAGCTAACTGATGCAGAGAGGAAGAGAAAATGGAAAGCCAACAGGTCATTTTCAAAAAGAAGTAAATAAACACAAGTAAATATCTTGATTGCTCAATATTACTCAGAAAATGGGAGAGCCAAATTCAAATCAAATTCCTCTGCCTCCACATCTTTTGACTTTTCTAAGACATGGATTGCCTCTCTACAGTAGCAGCAACGTTGCAAGCAGTTTCACTATTTGTCTATGGCCCTGTAATTTCAGTGAGTAATTCTCTCACTCATATTATCACATGGATTGTTATTATTTACTCCATTATACTGGTTTTTAATCAATGAGGAGATATAGTTATTAAATATGAGAAAAATTACTAATAACTAAGCACCATTTTAAAAACTTCTTTTGCACCATAACACATCCACCACATTTATATAGAGCTGCTCTGTTCAATATGGCAGTAGTAATCAAATGTGACCATTTTAATTTAAATAAAATTAAATTTAAAATTCAGCTCCCCATTCACAGTAGCCATGTCTCAAGGATATAGCAGCTATATGTTGCTAGTGGCTACCATATTGGACAGCACCAATATAGAATATTTCCATCATTACAGAAAGCTCTTTTGGACAGCACTGTTATAGAGAATATGCAAAAAGTAACACCTTCTTTTCAATTATGTCTAGTTGACTCATTTATAGGGCTTTGGGATACTTTCAACACGTTGTGCTTCACCGGGAATCCCTTGCTAAATAAATCTCTCTTGAATTAGGACATGGGGAGCCATACAATTCTGTCAGCAAAGCTGGCTGGTGACGTTAAAGAAAATGTGTACAGGTAGTCCTGACCTCTGGCCCCCAATTCAGCTGGAACTTACACGATAAAAGAGCTTCTGTCTCCATCTGAAAGCATCTGGAGCATGCTCAGCAGTCATGCAGCTGTGCTTACCTCCAACTTGCTGCCAAGCTCAGAAGGGAACAAAATCAATTAAAGGGATAGATCACAGTGTTTACCAAGGAGGAAATCCCCACATCTGGAACAGTGAGAAGAGTGGGCTGGTGATGAAAAAACACTGGGCATTGAGAAAATTACAAGTCTTGGTCCAGATCAGCCTCTATCTAGAGAAGTCATTTTCACTCTTTGAATTTTGTATTCCCGTCTGTAAGATAAACTGAGCGCATTTCCATACCGCCAAATGCCATCCTGCAGAATTTCCAGGCTTATCAAGCTATAATAATCCCCACCCTTCCCTTCAATGTCATCAGAGAGCTCTATTCCATCTACAGGCTAACAGACAATGTTCAATTGCCCTTTGTAGAAATCTGACATTAGACATGTGCTAGAATACCTCCCTCGGGAATAGTAAAAAAATAAGTGAGCTTCTACGTAAAAGCACTTGGGGGTCTTGCATCTTGAGAAGGAGCTACCCATCTCACAATGCAGATTCTCAGCCTCAGAAAAAGGCTAAACATTTAAAGACTGAGTATTTAAAACATTATAGCTGCACTAGCAACTTTTTAAATGTTTGAAATACAAAAATGAATACATGCCTGGTGTGAGCAGTGTTTTACAATTTCTCTTCCAAATGAAAGAGCCTCCCTGTTTCTTTTCATTTGGTGGCTTGGTTTATACTTTCATTTTTACAGTCCAGACAACCAGCAAAGTAAAATTCAAGCCTACTTTTGTTCTTTACAAAAGGAGCTTGTTTTAAAATAAAAAGGTTAATAAAAAAAATGAATAAAAGAGCTTGTTTGACCTTTTCTGAAAGGTAGATTATTACCATGGAGAATGAAGTAATCACTTATTCCATAAGTATTTTATTCCACCTGAGTTTCCAAACTTAAATAAAACTACCAGGACTAAAGGTCTTATTATACTTACCTATATAGAGACCATTCAATTCCAAACTGTCCTAAATTCTAAAAAAGAATTTAGAAGTTAAAAAAATCAAAGTTATTCCCCCTCATTACTCAAAATATTTTATTTAAGAAAACAATGACACAGATAATTCACTCAAATCTACCTGATGATTCAAATCTGATGATTCAATGCTTCATCAATTATAAGCACATGATTAACTGATAATTGTTGATTAGGATTTTCTGAAATTATTTATTTATTTTTCCTAGGAATACAATTCTCATTAAGGTATATTATATACTCAAAAGGTGTGCTTGAATTTATCATCAGGCAATTAACTACTGTGTAGAAAGCAATATAAGAAGACACTACTAGCTCAAAGAGATATACATAAACATAATGATGTCATGGTTCCTGTTTTCTAGAAGTAGCGATTTGGTAGGGTTGAAAATACAAGCTACTAACCATAGGTCTAGGTACAGTGAAACAGAGGTATATACAAAAATCCAAACGAAATGCAATACATTCTGACCACTTGGATCACAGAAGACTTGGCAGAGAATGGGGCACGGGAGTTGAACCTAAAACAACAGAAGTCCTTTAAAACAGGGGTCCCCAGCCCCCAGGCCATGGACCAGTACCAGTCTGTGGCATGTTAGGAACCAAGCTACACAGCAGGAGGTGAGTGGCAGGCAAGTGAGCATTACTGCCTGAGCTCTGACTCCTGTCAGATCAGTGGTGGCATTAGATTATCATAGGAGCATTAATCCTGTTGTGAACTGTGCATGTGAGGAATCTAGGTTGTGCACTCCTTATGAGAGTCTAATGCCTAATGATCTGAGATGGAACAGTTTCATCCTGAAACCAGCCCCACTCACCAGGTCCATGGAAAAACTGTCTTCCATGAAACCAGTCCCTGATGCCAAAATGGTTGGGGAACACTGCTTTAAAGGAGAGGCAGAAAGTGAGGAAGAGTGTTCCAGTCCGTAAGAAGGGAGTATAATTGCATTTTCATGGAGGTGAAGTTAGCCAAGAGAATGAGCATAAGACATGTGGTGGAGACCAGAGGAGATGAAGCCAGAAGGGAACATTGAAAGCAGATGATTGACACCTTTCAATGTCAATCATTGAATGACACCTTAAGGGATTTGAACTTTACCTGTAGATCAGAAGTTTACTTTGTGAGTCATCAATCCCCCGCCTAGAGATTTTTAAGAGGGGGATTGACATACTCTTACCAGTATATTAGGAAGTTCATTCTGATAGCCCGTGAAGTATGGATACAGCTGGAATCAAAGAGACCTTTTAGGACAATGTTTTGTGGTCAAGAGGTGGTCCAGGCATGATGTGGGGCAGGATGTGCAGGAGACAGATATGTACATTTCAGATGCACAATCATGGAAATGGCTTTGAGACAAAAGGCAAAGCTACATTTGTAGCCTTGATGAATGACAGGAGGATGACCTTCTAAAGAAAATCAATTTTGCCTCTGTTATACTTTTGTTTCAAATGTTATTTATTTATGGATAGGCTAAGATCCCCTAAAGACACAGTGTTAACATATGTATCTATATTAACATATTTATATGCCATGCTCTATTATTTATCTATCACCTGATCCTAGTAGAAAGCAAAAATCCAAAAGTAGGTAAGTCTTCAATAGCAGATAGTCATTCATCCATTTATGTGATCAACAAACCTTAGTCGAGCACCTCATTAGGAAATAGGTTGTGAATAACATATACTTAAACAGCTACTGCAAAACCCCAATTTTTCTATGTTCAGGAGGAAAAAAATACTTCTCTAAGAAGGATCAAGAAAACATCTTTGGAGGTGGTTATAGTTAAACTGGGCCTGGGAGAATAGGAAGGATTTAGATAGAGATGGGTTGAGAGAAAAGGCAAAAGGGTAGGTAAATTAGATGTGCCTGACAAAGGGCAGGGAGTCTAGGTTTGCGGTTGAATAGGACTCATAAAGAGAATTAATGAAAGTTGAGATAGGAAAGGTAAGCTGAGAACTGATTTTGGAACACCTTGAAAATCAGGACTTTAGAAGACAACAGTCACTGCTGACGATTTTAACCAGGGGCTTGACTAGCCTAAAATATTATTCAAAAACAATAGTGGAGTCAAATTTTCGCATATCCTAGAAAACTCATCTCCACTTATTTTATGTTTTAAGCCTATCATAAAACACAAGGAAAATTTTCTCTCTCTAATTTGAGTAATAATTAGCATACAGAGAATGAAAGTGTTTGGGGTATCATCAATTCTGGGTTCCATCTCTGCCATAGAAACATCATCACGCTGTTAGGAATAAAGGGCAAACGAAAATATATTACCAAGAAATTAACTACAGTTTTCAATGCTTCTGTGACATGGCCAAATTTTATTTAACGAAGGAAACGTTCACACTTCTCACTGTTAATTTGTTTTCATTCATCCAGAACATTTAAATATTTTCTTTTTAAAAATGGTTTTATTTTTTTATCTTTTTGGGTACATAGCAGTTGTCTATATTTATGAGGTACATGAGATGTTTTGATACCAGAATGCAATATGAAATAAGCACTTCATGGAGAATGGGGTATCCATCCCCTTATGCATTTATCCTTTCAGTTACAAACAATCCAATTACACTATTTAACTTTTTTTTAACAGTCACCCTATTGTGCTATCAAATAGCATGTCTTATTCATTCTCACTAATTTTTTTGTACCCATTAGCCACCTTCACCTTCCTCCCAGTCCCCCACTACCCTTCACAGCCTCTGGTAACCATTCTTCTACTCTCTCTATCCTTTAAACTCTTCCTTAATTCAAACGAAGTAAATAAAAATATGTAGTCTGAGAGCCAAGTCCTAGAATTTCATAACTGATGACGTCTAAAAATTGTTATGGCTGAACAATAAATCCCTGAAAAGTGATGCTTAGACTCATAATAGAAATGTCACCAGACCCTTAAATACAACAGCTTACCCTGTCTTTACTACTGTGCAGCAAAGTCAAATTCGTAATTGATTTCGACTTGTACCTGCTACCATGTGTGTTGAGTTTGGTAGTGCTGGACAGCATTTAAAAAAAATTTGAAATCTTAATTTTAGTCTAATGAAATTAATATGTAAATCAATTGTCTCCACTTATATTTTTACATACCTATCTTTCTCTTCTAAGAGCAGATGAATTTATTCTTGGACTATTTTATTGGCAAATAATGAATTTCAGTAGTTGTTAAAATAGTTCTTAGAACTCTTTCATCTTCCGTCTACTCTTAAATGGAGAGAGGTTAAAAATGGAGAAATCTGGCTGGGCACGGTGGCTCACGCCTGTAATCTCAGCACTTTGGGAGGCTGAGGCGGGCGGGTCACCTGAGGTCAGGAGTTTAAGACCAGCTTGGCCAACATAGTGAAACCCCATCTCTACTTAAAATACCAAAATTAGCCGGGAGCAGTAGTGCGTGCCTGTAATCCCAGCTATTCAGGAGGCTGACACAGGAGAATCGTTTGAACCCAGGAGGCAGAGGTTGCAGTGAGCCAAGATCGCACCATTGCACTCCAGCCTGGGCGACAAGAGCAAAACTCAGTCTCAAAAGAAAAGGAAAAAAAGAGAGAGAGAGAGATCTCCAAGTGAAATTTTTCATTTATACAGAACTGAACTTCTGATTCAGAAGGCACTGATGGACATTCTACAGCTGTTATGAAACTATGTGTCAACATTATTTATCAAAGTGATTTGATGGTAATTGTGGTCTCTGTTACGGTATAGGAGTTCGCAAGCCAAATAGATACACATACTTAATGACTTTAGCATCCACCACTCAAAATCCAGTTAATTGTTGTTGGAGCCATGTAAAGCAGCAGTACAAGCTGTCTTGCAGAATACAGCGATAACTGTATGCAGCAGTATGGATTCAAAGTTTCAAAAATTAATTTACAAATGGGTTTCAGAGATTCCACCAGATGGGAGAGCAACAGAGTTATGTTTAACCCTTGAGCTGGCAGTCTATGTTAGGAACATTGCCAGCTATAAAAAATAATAATCAGAGGCCCATGAACTGCTCTTTTTAAATGGTTACATTAAAACCCAGACACCTGTAGTTTTACTAGTTGCTAAAACGGCTTGTAATTGCACATGCATGAAACAGATGTGTAACCAGAGCTGTATAACTGGTTTCCATTATACTAACACAGGTGAATGAATGGCGGGCAGAAGGAGGAATGGAAAACTGAGATTTGTATCTTTGAAAATCTAACATCGGAGATTCATATGAACCTTTGAAAACATTTTTTGCTAAATATATTGGCCTGTCTCTCAATTGCTTTTAAATCATGGATATTTACATTTCCCAAAATAATCTGCTTAAATTTGGACAAGATAATAATGACTAATCCCCATCCCCTAAGACACGTGTTCTTCACTAGTCTTACTGAAACGGCTGCCAATGCTATGTAGGAAACTTTTTAACCGACTTGAACATTTTAGGGTTTTTTTTTTTTTTTTTAGATTTTTGTTAGGAAAACAACATAGCTTAAGAGACATAAAAATCAGCATTCAAGGATGCTTCCAGAACTTTAGTCTTTCAAAAACTATGAACCAAGGCCTCATTTCTAGCATCCTGGAGTTTGCTTGTTATAAAATGTACAGTATGGTGTGTCAGTTCATTTGGGACTGAGTCACACAGCCCAGGACGCAGTGCACTGAGGAAGTCATGTGAACCATTGCACAAATACATTTTTGTCAGTGTTTGGCTTGAGAGTTGGGACTCAGCAGAACTTTGGGGGATTGAATTTTAATTCAAATGTTCCAAAATTCTGGTTTACAACAACATCTGGGACTTGAAGAATGGATCACTTATTTTGGAATTCCTTAGAAAGGAAAAATGAAATGCAGACAATTATAACATTCAACAAGAATTGTCCTTCCAGAAATCCTCATCCCACCTGGGACGGAACCTTTGAGCCAATGCTTCCTTTCAGATGTCTTAGCAAAAGGACTGCAAACAGAATGAATGAGTTGGAGCAAACAGGGATCTATGTGAAAATCTCTCTGAATTGAGAAGGAAAACAGGATATGTGTTCATGCTCCCATAACTCATCAGGAAAACTCATTCCAAGTCATTCCCAGGGATGATCAGCTCCCCCAGAAGACCTTATCTGTCCACATTTTTTCCATTCTGAAAACATACTTCAAAAAAATTAAAAGTCGTTCTTGGAATGAAAATGCAGCCTCTTGCAGAATGTGAATTAAAGACATTTTGACCTGTAGGTGCACATAGTATTTTTAAAGGGCTACATGGCTGTTCATTCTGCAGCCCCAGCAGTTCTCTGGATTCAAATAATTCCTCAGAGACTACAGCACCAGTCGTGATGAGGAAAGTGAGGTGTAGAAAGCACCTGCTAAGTCTTCAAACTAGAGCCAAAAAACAGCAAATGGAATCAACAGGGCAAAGCTGTTTGGACATATTGCAAAGTCATTTTGGATATTCCCACTATATCTGTTAAATATTCATGTATATTCTGACAACTATGCCCTTGTTCCAGGAGCTTGGAGTTATTGGGTCTTTAAGTTAGGCTCAGAGTATAAACCGAGCACTCCTCGAAGTGTATTAATTCTTTCAGACTAGTGGTATACCATTCACTGCATAAATGTTCCACGCTCAACTGGTGAATCAGAGCACCAAAACATTCAGCCCGCCCATATTTTAAGATTGTGTATACATTCTGGCTCATGTGACAACATAAGGTGGTAGTGTTCCAATCTGGCTGTACATTGGAATGACCAGTAGGGCTTTATTAAAATGCAGGAGTCTGATTCCACTCCTAGATTTTCACACAGTTGGTCAGAGGTCCTTTCATCTGAATATTTTCTAAGATGTAAACCCACTGATAGTTTTTATTATGTTACCAAGACTAGAAAATACTGATGAAGAGTGAAATGTTTATGAAAACTCTGCTCAGGCACACTTGCAAAATAAAACTTACAAACCCATAAAAATGCAGGATAATTGAGCTCATTGCAGTTATGTAGGTCTGATATGTTTACAAATGTGCAGGAGTTGAGGGACTACAAAAATCAGGGAACACAGGAGGCAGTGTAGGGATGGTTTCTTAAGTTCATTTGTACCAGTGGCTCTTTTCCTGTCCCACAAATAGTACTTTGATAGCCAGAAGTTACAAACACTGTGATGGCAGCTGGCTCTCAACAATGTTGCTAGGAAGGATTTCCCTTTAATTGTCCAGTGGCTCATTTCTAACATCTATAGCAAAAACTGGGAGATAGCTTGCAACAAAGTCATCCAACAGAGGTACCTCCAAAGTGGATACAACTGTTGCCAAAATAGATCCAGATAAGGCACTTCTCCCAAAACAATCACAAAATCAAGGTTATCCAAACTGAAAGTACCACTTCCCTTTCATCATCATGGATACAGATGTCCATTTTAAGTCTGTATCAAGGATCAAAAGAAACCCCAAAATACCTGACTTTAAGAGGAAAAACTGAACTTATCTCTATAATGCTCTTTCTGCATAAGGTATGAGTTGAAAGAGTTTCATGAAGGATTTTGTTCTTGAGTTTGTACTAGTAACCAGTTATGAAGCCCTTGTCCTCCATTCTAAAGTTTTGAGCAAGAGACTTTTCACAGCTTCTTAGTAGTGAATAAAGAAGTCCAGGTTATATCTACACCAGGGACCAAGAGTTTCATACAGCAAAGAAAACATTCAGATACCTGGTTTACAGATACAAGCATCCCCATCATTGACTGGTTTTTTACCTTTTCATCAGATACTCTCATAATTTATAAAACATCAATTTTGTAACTTCAGTAAAATCACTTAATCATGACTTTTTAAACCCACATTTAAAAAGGGAAAGAGAATACATACAAAACATCTTGAAAATCAAATACTTCGATGCTACACAGCTCAGATTACTTTTCATCTTTTCCCTTCTTACCATTAAGGATAGAAAAAAAAATGTGTGCTTCTAATCTGTGCTTTGTTTTTTACTAATACAAAATATTTATGTCCAAGTCAGATTGTTTCAAAATCCTTTGTGTCTATGATAACAACTTTCATTTCAAAACTGGAGTTTATAATATTTAATTATGGTTAAATTGGAATTATAGACTGTTGCAGTCTTTCATTTGTTCTTATAAACATATGTACTTTTTATTTGTATTAAATATTTCCCATATCTTCCAGAGAACACAGTGCTGTTAAAGCAGCTTCCTTTGATCAGGCGGTATGGTGAGGAATATCTTTCTACAAATTCTGTAAATGCAAGGAAAAATAAATGAAAGAAAAAAAATCTCTGTTTGATCACAAGTGTTTTACCTTTGAGAATTACTCTCTGGCCTTATAACGTGACCTGTTCTATATGTAGCTGCTTTTTTGTTATTGTCTCACCCTAAATTCATTTTAAAATGCCAATTTCTATAATAATTTAATGCAGCTGTTAAGACATCCTCTTTCTTTTGATCATTGTTATTAATGATGTGCCATAATATATGCAAGGCTAGCAATCCTAGCTACTCTTCCTTACACAGACCATTGTGTATTCGCTTCGAGAACCTGTCCTCCTGCCCTGTTCTTCCAGCCTCAGCCAGCATCAGCCTCTCGCAACCTTTGAGGAGGCTCATCTGCTGATGGAAGCTCATTTCAGAGTTATTAGTCCAGGACTTGGGAACTATGTGGGCCGTTCTTCTGTGGTATACACAGTCGGAAAAGAAATTGTTCTTCACGATTCTCCAGAGAAGCAGCTTGGCCTGAATTTTAGTCTGCTCTTTGCTGTGGAATTGTTTATGGCAGAATCTTAATGCTACCTTTTGGTAACTGTTATTCCCCTCGATGTTTTGAAATTGCTGCTTCATAAATGTATTTTCCTTCCCAAAGTCAAAATCAATTGGTAGAACCCTTAAGGTTCTAAAAGAAAAAGAGAAAGGTATTAACCATAAATAAAATGAGACAATATAGGGTCAGAGATAAAACGTTTGATTATAAGCAAGTTCGTGGGAAAAAAAGTACTGTACAGATTTGTATATAATACTAGGAAATTAGCATCACCGCTAAAACCTTATTCCTCCCATATTTTTCAAATTTGTAAAAAAGTTTGAAATCCATAATCATTTTTGTGATTTTAATACCTCCTTCAGCAGATGCTCACTCAAGAGGGCTTCTTTGATTTCTAAAGTTTTGGGTTCTTTTTTGTTGTTGTTGTTGTTGTTTTTAAAACAAAAAAAAATCTGTTCTTTGAATGAATCGAGTTTTGTAATAGGTCAATATAGAAAAGTATTGTATCTTGGGGAATACAGTTGTTGACATTGTAGTTACTTGAAAGTTTACAAACATACTTATATGGCTTTCATTTGAAGGTTTCTTCTTGACTTTTAGTTGATTATTTGATTTAGTGCACTCAGATGATCTTTGGAAAAGGCTTGTTATTTGGGAAGACTTTCTCAATGAGCTAAAAGGCTGTATACTCCACAGTGAATTCTGATGAGGAATATACTAAAGAATTTTAGGCTCTGAAATCAGAAAGTTCTTGGAATTGTTTTTTTCCGGTAAAAAACAGTCCAAAAATTGTGTCATGTTTTAATCGAAAAGCATTGAGATAAACGACATAAGGTAAATGTCTCTGTAGCAGCCAAAACATTATCTTAGTTCTTGATTTACGAAATATTAATGTCATTTTTGTGGCAGGAAACCTTTTTTGCTTTAAGCATCTCTTTAGAAAAAGAATGTCAGAAAACAGAAAATGTTAACTGTGTTGTGGAAGTGTTTTTAAAGGAGCATATCAGCCAGGTCTTTGAACTTCTGTTTCTGCCATAAGTCAGACCAGGACACAGAGGTAGGTTGGCGAGGCTTTGGAAACTGTGCAGAAGGTCACTGCTGATCTCATTCCTTTATGGCGTTCTTTATTTAACAACGACATTAACTGCAAGCAAATTGCATGAAGATAAATAAGTTCATAAAGGAAACTAGGGGAAAGGAAGGGGTATGAATGAAGCTAAGATTTTCAGGAGAATGATGATCAGAGGGAGATGGTAATGAGATCAGAACAGAGACCTGCAATTAGAAAACCTTCTCTCCTTCTTCTTATTTTCATGTGGACATTTCAACTGGTCTCATTTCCTTAGCATTGAGGATAGGTATAACAATCAGGAATCTCAGATGACATAGTGGGTGATTTCTGGCCTTGACTTCCACAGTTGCTGTCATGGGAAATAAGGAAAGGAAACCAATGTATTATCTAGGAGCATTTTTTGTCAAAGAATAACTTGCATTATTGGTGATATTTACTATTGAATGAAGTTATTTAAAAAACATTTCTGACTGAAAGAGTAAAAACATGAATGAGATTCTTTCCAAGTACTTTGTAATTCCTTAAAAAGAAATCGCCCCACTTCATAATCATGGAAGTCCTACATCAACAATGCTTAGCTCCAGGAGTGACAACCCAGGTGAAGTCAATTTTCCATCCCAATACTAAATAAAGTAAGCAGGAAAATGAACATTTTACAGTTAAGATCGAGAGTAGCTTCCCAAAGTAGAAATGAGTTACCAGCTTCAAGTACGTGGCAAATCACAGCAAAACCTTAGGATTGCATGTCAAGATTAACCTTGAGTCTGGCTGTAGGCAATTTTATTCTAATATTCCTCCACCCTGCTGTCTCATTCCTGAAGTCAGTAGCTCACACATACACACACAGAGACACACATACTGTCACACACACGTGTGTATAGGTATGTTCATGTAAATGTATATGTTTAGGTATACATACACGCTGTGGACATGAAAGTGTTACATGCATTTAATTTAAATAATAATACCCCTGTCATTCTTTCCTGGGGTTTGATGACTGGCTAATAGCAAATGAGGGGCTTTGCACGACTAATTCCAGGATTTTGTTAGTCTCTAGGATATGCCTTTCCCTGAGATTTTCACTACCATTATTAACAAAAATGTAAAGTCCAACGTCTTCAAGTCCAAAGGGCACAGATTAATTTTATAAGAAGTGTAGTTTCAAATGGGGCCCTTCCAACCTCTTGATGACTCTTTCCAATGAAATGGCATAGATTCCCTCTCAGGAGATGAATCAATTTGTAATTATTGTTACTACCTATTTTTCTTAAACTGCTATGAATCAAGGTAGTGAGCAAAGCCTTACATGTAAAAGTTTCCTTTTCTCCGTTTTCTTCCCCAAGTTCCCAAAGCAAAGGAATGGCACATGAATGGAAAAAAAAATTTCATGCTGCAATTTTTTTGTTTTAATTGCTATATGGGCAAAACAGGTGCTGAAATGTGAAATCCTTTGGAGGAATTTCCTCAATAGAACAAATGAGTACTAACACTACCTTAAAGTGAAACTGGCTTTAATGCGGAATGTCATACAAACGCAGTACCTATTGACAGATGATCCATAGATGACTGTCCCAAAAAGACCCAAAAAAAAAAATAAATAAATAATAAAAGTATACTGTCACTTTAAGAAAAAATAAACTAAAATATGAACTACCAAAAACCCTGCCATTTCCAGCCTGGGCTTGATTAATGATTTTTCTATCTAATAAAAGGTTCACAAACCATCTGTTTTTCTCCCTAATGCCTTGCCCAAAGGTTTTTCGTTCCTATTTCAGGCTCGGGGCCAACTGACATTCCACTCTTTTTTTTTCCCAGCCTTGTAAACAAACCCTTCTCTCTTTTTAATCTTCCAGTGCTGTTTCCTACCCATCGTTATGCATATTCATTGCGAGTAAACATTTTTAGTGTCTACACTTAATCTCTTCCACTGGCAATTACTGTTCTATGCTGTTTTGTAATGCAGAAGGGCCAACGCTTTCCGTTCTAATAACAGCTGGGCCGCAGATGGGGCCTGCAGTCATTGTAGAAAATAAAAATTTACAAGATGCCAGTGGAATTTATTTCAGTTTTATGGAGTCACAGGAGGAACCTTTCTGTTATCCGCCTTCAGTGAAATCTGCAGGCACAAGGCAAGCTTTTGACATTTAATCAAAGGGGGGTTCAGGTAGGGTCTGGAACAACGCAAGGAAGAAAGCAGGTGGATCGTATTAGGCAGTGCCATGGTTAATTTATTTAGAAGTGATTGGCTTAGATGTGTGCAGCCAATATTTGACATCATGTATATATCTTGTTTAGCATCCTGCCTCTAAATTGTTACCACTGGAGAGACAGTGAGCTGTCGCTGTGGACCGAACCAGGTGTTTGGTGGGGTTGCTACTTAGAGGTGCTGATGGAGATGGCACTGTACTCACCAAAGACGAAGCGTTTTGTGTGGTTTCTAAAAGTTGACTCATTTTTACTTCACCGCATCGTTCTCCGAACTACTGTACGTGCTTCTTCAGCAGAACCCCAGAGCTTGCGGATGAGCTTTTGAATACGGGCTGCAACCTTTAATTTAACAATGTGGTTTAACTGGAAATGTTCTGTTATACGACTCGAGTATGTGAAAATGGATTTATTTGCGAAGCTTAAATTTCCGATGTGCGCTGTTACGCTGATCCAGGGTGGGATCAGAACAGTGCCGTGACATACTGAGCCGCCGGAGCTTGGTGGTTAAGAGCTAACTACGACTCTCAAAATGAAAAATAAATGGTCACACACACACTATAAAACCGCAACCCAATTCACACACGATGCCGTTTCTGGAAGGATTCGCTGTGGTTCTTGAACCCACCCTGTTTGATCCTCCACTCTGTATCCCTTCCTCACCCCCACACCTTTCCCCCCAAGTGCGGAAAGGGAATCCAGGAAACCCACCAAGGGCATCCCATAATTAATTAAGTAAATGCACATGGCTTTCTAGACTGGATGAAACCTATGCCAAAGGTGCTTATGTTTTCACATTTGGGGCCCTCTTTTGCCACACACCTTCAGCCGGTTGCCTAGCAACCAGGAGAGACCCACTGAGCATGCTCACTGAGGAGCCTAATTGCTATCACAATTTACTTTTGTAGTTGTTTTTTTTTTAGGCCCATTAACCAAAATAGGATGCTTTCCTTTTTGAAGGACAAGTAAGGTCTGCATGAATTTCAAAGGCAAGAGAGTATATTTCGATACCAAAACAATTCAATGCAATCCCAGGTATGCAGGCGGGTACAGATAACAAACATAAAAATTGGAGCAGATTGACATTAAATAAAGTATAAATTCCCATTTATTCAGATTTTTATAGACTCATTTCTTTTATTCTCTTTATCTTTTCTAATTGTGGCTTTTTTTTCCCCCTAAGAAAGTCATTAAGAGGGAAAAGCGGAATTTAATGTCGTATGATCAAGTACATTAAGAAACTTTATTAAAGAATTTACATTGATAGATAGCATTTTTTCTTCCATGCCTTCCTTTCCTTCCTTTCTTTCTTCCTTTTTTTTTCTTTTTGAAAAATTTCCTGGTGGTTCCAAGTCTGTGGCTACGATTTAGCTCCCTTAATCTTTTCACAAAGGGCAAGAAATAATTTTGTGTATCTCAGAGAGAAAGGCAGTTTTTTCCTAACTTCAAGAAAAAACACATTTTATGTTAGGTTCATCTAATCTATTCATTTGTTGAAATATTATTACAGTTGCATGATTTTTTCCAATTTCTAGGTTGGTATATAAAATAAAATATGCTTGGAACACTGTCTATTTAACTAGCTTAATTACTAAACGGAATGCCCTTTCACAGGAAATGTTATACATGGTTCAAAACT
Organism: Theropithecus gelada; assembly: GCF_003255815.1. NCBI lineage: Eukaryota > Metazoa > Chordata > Mammalia > Primates > Cercopithecidae > Theropithecus > Theropithecus gelada. Next base: position 48,567,395 of record NC_037686.1, on the reverse strand, counting down.
ACATTTCCAGGGCGTTTCCCTATTTCTTTTCAAATTTGCTAACTCACTTGGGAAAATTAACTCTTGCTCTTTTTAACTCTATATATTTTATACAAACTACCTTACATTACCTGAATCTAGGATTTCTAATATGGGCACTGGCTTTTTAACTAAGTCCATGACGCGTCTCCTGTCCAGCTAGTCCTGTGGAACCAAATGTTATGCAATTATTGGTATTAAATGGCTTTGATGGTGGGAAAGGCTGTCAGGATAAAGCTCTCCCACCCTCCTTTGGGAACTTAACAGGTATCAGCAAGGAATGAAGATGAAATAATCTCCCAAGGTGAGGTAGTGGCAGTATTCTTATCTAAGCCTTAGATACAGAACAACCCTCACCTCCTACTCCAGCCTCCCCGTCTCTCCCAACCCCTCCCAACTTTTTATTTGCCTTCAGCGGCCAAAGCATTCTGGGAAGAAAATGTTGTTCTGGCTGTGCTACTGGTGTCAGTGTCAGAAGAGCACAGAGCTAACTCACAATGCACTGGTACTGTTTCCCTCAGAACAAACTGGTGTGTGTGGTGTGTGTGTGTTTTCGCAAACAATAGTTCTTGTTATGTGTGAGCCAGTAGTTTTACCATTCCCTCAGAGACAGCCAGCAGAGGGAGCAAATTTAGTACACAGCAGTATTCCCTAATGTCCTAGCATTGGTAAGAATTCTGGAGGACATACTATATAAGAAATTAATAAAATCAAATGATTTCATTTCGTTATGATTAACCCTGTTATGCAGAGAAGCACGTCGAGCAATGCAGGGTAATGAAGAAGTAAACGAGGCTAATTCGCTCAATCAGAAGACCTCGGCTTCGTGGTTGTGAATACGATGATATAGCTGGTAAAATGGCACTTGTTTCCTTTTTCCTTCCAAAAAACTACTAACAAAAAATTTTTAAAAAACACATACACAGATACACACAATATGTGTGTGTTTTTAATTTCATGGCTGGAAATACTTATGTTCCATTTATATAGTTTCACATATGTTCTTTAATATGTGAAAATATATATATATATATATATATATATATATTCCTTAGGGAAATCTTTCTTCAATTTCATTCATGTTGACAACTCTTTTTTCTCTCTTTCCTCTCTCTGTCCTCTGTTTCATTGGTCTCTCTCTCTCTCTCTCTCTCACACACACACACACACACACACGACTCTGCAACAGTTTTAGTCCTCAATGCTTTGGAGCTACTCTAATGTTTTGAGAATAAAGTAATTTTTCAATTTCTGTTTTACCCCAAACCTAACAGGTGACTGGCCTAAAGGGACTTTGTTCCCCATCCCCTGCTTAATGCTGCTGGCTCACCATAGCTCTAGTGACTCAGAATTTAAATCGAATGCGAACATTTGGGAGTAAAGCAGGGAGTGATGAGAGCTTTTATGAACAGAAAGAATTGAAATAATTGTTTGGTCTTTTTTCTCTCTCACTCTCTGTCAAAGTAGAATCAGAATTGATTGTCTCCTCTCACCTGTGGTCATTTTCCTATTTCAGAGTATTGATGATATCTGGACCCATGTCGTTTTCAAGTTTTCTAAACCTTAATCTCTAGAAATCCTGTAGAGTGTGTCAAATTAGAACTCCATTCCAGCAAATACATCCTCACATTTCCATGCTGTTAATTCAAGGCATTCATTAGAATGTAAGGCTCTTAACCATTTTCACTTAAGGACATGGATTTTCTCCTCACCCCCTGCATCTGTGCTTTTCCCTGTTCCTTCCTTCCCGCCCCAATCTCCTGATATATTTCAAGTACTTATACTCTACACCCTCCCCAAAATCCTGTTGTCTTCAGCTTGTAAAAATCTTCATAACACACCTATCCCCTCTTTATACAAAACCTGACATTTTGGCTTGTGATGGCAGCAAATGTGATACACTAAATTCACATGTAAAAATTCAAAGTTTAAGAAAAAAAGTGACTAGATTCTAATACATAGTATGCTCTTCTCTTAGTTATAAAAGGAAACTTGTTCCTTCTCTTTTCAGGTTCGATGCAAAATGACACAAATATAGTGGATAACAGTAAGTGATCAGATTTCCATATAGACTGCGTGCAGACAAATTAGCAATCAGAAGTTCCTGACACGGTGGCTGTGTTTGAAGACTCAAAGAATTGCAAAGCAATTTTCCTTCCCAAAGTGCATTTGAGTCATTCCAAAAACTGCTCAGAACCCTTATTCATATAAATTTTTAAAACTCAAAAAAATTGACAAATTGTTTTCTTTTTATTAAAAAAGGGGAAACTGTATGCATACCTACTGGCTTATTACAACTGAAATTCCTTTAGGATACAGAGTGTGTACAGTAAATGATCACATAGTCATCAAAAACCACACATAGAAGAATCTCCTACTGTCTTGATGGACAACACAGATTTTACAAAGATTTGTGTAAAAACTGTACATATTTTCCTCCTACAAAAACAAACATCTATATGCAAATTTCATTAAAATAAACAGAGGAGTGCTTAAACTGGGAAAGATGGAGTCAGATGTTTTTTATTATGGGTTTGAATGCTATGGAATTGGTAACTGCATTTTTTTATTTGTTCAGTAGAAAAAAAATCACAAAATATTTTAATAATGCATACCTAACATTTATTTTCTTATTAGTAATTGTTATAAAACCAGACCATTTTGCCAGCCAATCTGACTGCACCTGTTACTAGATATTTCCAAGAGACTCACTGACACACCAATTTTGCCTGCGTGCACTGGGTGTATTTCCCGTTGTTTTGATTATACAGTCAGGGCACAGGCAGCTTGCATTCAAAAAAGAAGACACATTTTATTCAAAGAGAGAAAGTGATGTCCTTGGAACGTCAACCTTAATGAAACACTTTTTAAAAGGACACACTGTTTGGAATGAGAAGAGATCCAAAGAGAGAAGGATGAGTGCGTGATAGAAACGAAAGGAAAATGGATTAGATTAGCAAAGCAAGACTACAGTATCCCAAGAGACTTCTAAAAAATCTGTATGAAGTCATTACAAGCACACAGTATAATCTTGCGGGGTAGATGCATGCTTCAGAGTGCAAAGAAAGTTTGCCCTCAAGATTGAGTTTCTGAGGAATTAATTCTAAATATTCCCTCTAGTCTTAGGAGTTTTCAGTCCCAAATTGCTTAAATGATGATTAGCTGAAGTTCCTCTGACTAATTTCGGCAGAAGTAACATTTCTAGCTGGTTGATTTGGGCATCAAAACGAACCAGTGTCTCCGGACATCTGTACTATAGAGACACCCTTATGCTAAAACCCGACTCCAGCACTACCCTTACAAAAATAGCACATTTCCGTTCATGCAGAACGGTGATTAGACTTTCCCAACACAACTCATACTTTTTAAAAGGCGCGTCAGAATTTTAAAGTGCATTAAATAAAGGGCATTGGCACATTAATGCAGCTCTCTTTGAGGCAAGATGCCGCATAATTTCCGCTGAACCGTCGCACAAACCTTCAATAAAGAAAGTTCGCAAAGAAAAAAACGTATACCCATGCACACATCCGATGCTGAGAACAGTGTCCTTGGGAATTAAATAACACTCTATGTCTATAAAACTAAGCCTTTAAGATGCTTTGTTTCGCATACTGAAGGAGGAGCGAACGTCCCCAGAGGACTGTTGTTTTGTTACCTTATTTTAAATATTCTGTTTTTCTGCAGCTGTCTGCCTACATGGTAAGGCTACACAGGGTATTCTGCTGGGTGCTTATTTTTTTCTTCTACATCTAAACATGCATTTATAAGAAACAAATGGCTTTCTGTATTGAGGGCTTTCAAAGTGACCATGGTGTTGTCAACACGCTGGAAGAGTTGCAGCAACAGTGTGACAGGTGGATTAGCTCTCGCTCAGTTTAGCCTCTTGCCTGCTCATCCCGGGCAGCTGTGCAGATGTAGCTGATGCCACAAAAGATAAAGACTATGTGCGTAGAGAGTACCAGCATTATGTTGAGCACTCCGTTTGTGGTTCTATGTCATGGTCTTCAAGCCTGTTAAAAGTGACACTGAAAATACAAAATGGGGTGGCACATAAAACCCGACCCCAAATTAGGCAGTTTTTCAAGACTGGAGGAGACGTCCCTGAATGGCTGCAAAATCATCCATAGCAGCTGGAGAGACTTGTTCAGTGGATTTTACTCCGTAGTCGAGCATATTTCAAAGTTTAAATTCTTAACAAAAGGAAACCAGGACCATAGGAAAAAAATCTTTTTTAGGAGGAAAAATAGTGACAACCAAACATCTCAAGACTTTTTATAGCCCGTTTAGGTTAGAAAGAAATGTCTGTTTCAGTTTGCCATCATTCTGTTTACTGAGCCTATGCTAGTCATACTTATTGTCAGGTTGGGACACATAGAAAACAAAACCAAAGAATTTTGCTGTAAGCAACATTAATTGAGCAACAGTGTTGGCCTTCTGGGGGCGGATGTTCTCCCATCAAAAAGATCTGGTAGCTAAGCCTGCCCAGATGATTAAGCTGGAAGAGTTACTGAAGTTCATGGTTTAAGTAATGGCTTTCACCTGTAGGCTTCTATCCACAGTCAATTTTGCCAAGAAAACCCCACAAAAGTGCTCAAAGGGATATCAGTAAGCCCCCCTTTCTAAGTCACAGGTGGCACCATCGTGCCTGGTCATTGATTTTTTTTTTTTTTTTTAATGCTAGATCATTTCAGTGGCTTCTTGCTTTTAAAAGTCAGCAACTCCTGATTCTTTTCTTCTTTATTCCATGTTTTTTGCCTACACTCACTAATCCAGACTTCCTCTGCTAAAGTTGTAAACTGCCCCCAAACTGGGCCAACCAAGATAAGGCGAGAACAGACAGGGTCACCAGAAATATTTACTGAGCATCCCTAGGACAAGAGATATCTCCGCCGCATCACTGAGACATATAACTGAAACACCATGGAAAACCGTTTTTTGTCATGAAAAGATGGTAGTTTATAAATAAACAGAGGATATTAATTCCTCATGTGTTGAGGTGACGAGCAGAATGTGGTCCACGCTGAATATGCAAAATTACAGAAGAAAGTGCTGTTGGCATTTTTTAGCATATTTTGGTGACGTGGTCATATTATAAAAGATAAAACATAACACTCAGATATTTACCACCTGAAAGAAATTCTTCTGGGCAAGCCCTTTGAGATATCAGAGACCAAGGCTCAGTTTTCCCTCAATAAAAAAATGAATTGTGCCTGCCACCCAAGAGACATATTACAGATTTTATAATTCGCATAGAACAACCTACACAGCTTCAGTTTCCAACATGTGTACATGTAACTGTGTAGGGGGAGAAATGAGATGCACAAGTCCCATTAATCATGGCAGTTGCATGCTTAATTTCATATGCACTGCAATGAAAAATTACTTCTTACTATCTAAGATAAGATTCAGGAAGAGCCTGGGAAATCAGGAGCTCTTCCAACATACCTTTCTAGTCCAAATGTGAACAAGGAGCTGGTGACTCATTTAGCAGACATTCCGCAGACAAACCCTCAGGGCAGATTTGACATGAACAACTCTTAGATCAAGGATCTGCTCACAACAAAGGAGGAAAAGTGTTGTCAAAACCTTGCAATCCTTTTTACATCCAAGCAAGAGAAACATGGTGATTTTACAGAAACTTCTCATTGTGAAATAAACAGCAAATTGAAGAGTAGGTAAGGCTTGCATTGGGAGGCCTGAGTCACAGGCTCAGATTTAGATCGGAAGAATTAATTGACTAAAGGCAGGGACCTTCCAGTATGTTAACCTCCGAAACTAACTTATTCATTGCTGATCTTACCATTCTTCAACTGTGTAAATGCAGCCAGTTAAGGTAATCTTAGCTGTATTCATAGGTTCATAGAAGTTTAGAGTTGGAAAAAAAAAAAAAAAAAAAGCACTTTAAGATTCCTGTCTTACTTTTAGATTTTATAAGTCTAAATCTAGTATTAATTATCTCCATAAAAAAAAAATAAAAGCAAAGACCCAAAAACCAGTTTCTCCTTTAGGGAGACCAACTCACTCCAGGACTTTTGACTGGGACTTTCATGCTTTTTAGCCCTGAAAGTTCCACCTCTGATTTGCCTTGCCTCTGTCCAGGCAAATCTGCATGGTTGATCATCATTTATAATCCCCTGAATTCTCCATCTGTGTTGGTGGCACTGCCATTATCTCTAGGGCCCAAAACCTCAAAGTCATCTTGACCTTCTGACCCTCATATTCAAATATTCAAGGGTTTCTGTTTTATATCTCAAGACTCTTCTCTTTACTTCCTGTTCACTCCCACTGCTTGATGGCAGCTCAAGCCCTTATTACCTCCATCCTGAGCCTCTGTGAGTCCCTGCCCTCTTCTTCCTGGCCCCATTCTTCATAGGACACCAGGTCTACCCATAGGTCTTAGGAAATGACAACTTCATCATGTTCAAACATTGTCATCGTGTAACTCAGTTTAATTAGACTCTTAGCCTGGTACTCAATCACTCATGATGCCTCCCCAATCTATTGTTCTAGCTTTATGATACAGAAAAAAACAGACAGCTTCCTTGAGAGATTTAAAAAAATATGTCCCCAATTCACCATTCTCCTTCATTAACTAGTTATGCTAACAGGGCAGGTCATTTAATCTCTCTTGGCTTTGGTAACTCCATTTGTGCAATATGTTGCCTTCCTTAAAGGAAAAAGCTAGTCTAGTTGATCTCATGAAGTACTGATCCTGAAAAGTTATGATTTTCTGACCTCCTCTTATCATTATGTGTAGACTCTCTGTACTGTTGGGTAGCTCCTTATTTTAGGAACCAGTCCTGAGTTTTCCCAGCTCCATGCATTGTATGAGTACAGTTCTGTGTGTCCTTAAACCTCCCTTCAAGTCTCCTGTGACTCTCTGGAAAAGGAGTCTTGGAAAATGCCTATCCATCACCACCTCCTTCCACAGACTCAGTTAAATCTCTCCACCTTCTCCAAACTTCCATGGCTCGTTGCTTTTACCTATTCTATGACACCAATGAAGTAACTCTAGTTTTTGTATCATTACTATTATTTGTGCACATGCCTTATTTCCTGTGCCTCTGTGAGCTCCCTAGGGACAAGGATTCCATCATACTTACAGACAGGCACAATGGCGTGGTAGTTAAGAATTGTCATGGGTTGAATTGTGTCTTCCAAAAAAGATGTGTTGGAAGTCCTAACTCCTACCCCTCCATACCTCAGAATTTGACCCTATGTGGCAATAGGGTTGTTACAGACGTAATTAGTTAAGGTGAGGTCAGACTGGAGTTGAGTGGCCCCCAATCCAATATGACTGGTGTTCGTATAAGACGAGGATGTGAACACATAGGGACACAAGAAGAATGTCACATGATGATGAAGGAAAAGATTGGAGTTAAGCAGCTACAAGCTAAGGAATGCTAGAGATTGCCAGAAACCACCAGAAGCTAGGAAGAGGTCTAAAAGGATTCCTCTGCAAGTTTCAGAGGAAGCATGTCTCTGCTGACACCTTAATTTTTGACTTCTAGCCTCCAGAACTGGAAGACAACAAATTTCTTCTTGTAAGTCACCCAGTTTGTAGTCTTTTGTCGTGGCAACTCTAGAAAACTAACAGAGTTAAATTGCCTGGATCTGACACCTTATTATGCTGCTTTCAGCTGCATGACTTTCAGCAAGTTACAACAACACATGATGACTCCATGTCCTCATCTATAACATGATCATAATAATAGAACCAATATCCTAGTGTTTATGTAAGGAATCAAAGAATTAATACATGTGAAATTTGTATCAGCATCTGGCAATAAACCGAAACTATTTTACCTTTTCATTATCCTTCAGTGTTATGCGTATAGTCAGCATTCAATAAATGTTTATTGAATGAGAGAATATATAAGTGGGTTAAAGAAAATTTGAATTTATATATATATTCAGCTTGTCTTTGTTGACTTGGTAATTTAATTCAACATGGAAAGATGCTTTGCTTATCATTCACTTTATATTAAAGTGCTGAGTGAGTTCAGGGCCAGGTCCAAATGCAGGTTCTACTGGTTCTTTGCTGTATGACCTTGTGTAAGCCTACTTGACGTCTACGATGCTCCATTTCCTCAACTTAAAATGGAAGAAACTTGGTACATAGAGTTATAAGTGAAGGTTAAGTAAGATGATGTCAAACAAACTTGATTTTCATAAATATCAGCTATTGCTATCACTCTTTTAAATTTTATTTTAAAGAATTTTCCTTCTAATGTTTTCCTAAGTTCTAGATCAGTATTGTAAAAGACTAGCATTTTCAAAACTTGCATGAAGAGAACAGCATAGAGAAGGAATCTGACTCTTAAACTGGCTGGATCTCAATTTCCTGATCTCTAAAACAGTGCTTCTCAATTGGGAGCCAATCCCCCCCAACCCCAGGGACATTTAGCAGTGTGTTGAGCTATTTTTGACTGTCATGATTGGAGGGTTGGTAATACTGGCATCTAGTGGGTGGAGGCCAGGGTTGCTGCAACTCATCTTATAATGCACAGCACAGGCCCTAACAATGAAGAATTATCCAGCCCAAAATATCAATAGTGTCAAGGCTGAGAAACCCTGCTCTAAAATTAGGTGGTTGGGCCAGGTGATGATACCAAGTGAACTTTCACATTCCTTCCAGCTCAAAAATGTTGTAAGTATCTGATTTCCATAATGCATTGTAAATGCCATGCTCTCAGGCTGTGCAATTAATTATTTTTATCATTCTCTATTTTTAAGCTATTTTTTTCTGAATGCCAAAAAACTAATTATTTGAGATAATCTAAGTTCTCTTAGATTTCAACCCAGTTCTCAATGTTAGACTTTCTAGATTGCTTGGTCCAAACGTTTCTATAAAAGTTTTTTTGATTCACTCTTTTAGTTGGGATGTAGGCTCAGGGCATGAATTAGAAACTTAAAGTAGCAGTGACTTGAGTAAGATAAAAGATGATTTTTCTTTCACATGTATTGATCTCTCTAATCCCTGCTAGGAGGTGGCTCTCCTCTGGGAAGTCATCATGACTCTCATCTGCTGTGGGGCTACACGGAGTCCAGGCCCCAGGCTTCTTCTCTCTTGTTGTTTGGTCATTCTGGAGACTTTGCCCTCATTTGCATCCCCAAAATGGGACATCACTGTGTCCACATCCAGCCTGTGGAAGGGGGAAAGGATAAAGGAAGCATGCCCCTTCCCTAACGGTATGACCCAGAAAATAATGACAGGAGTCCCACTCATATCCCAGACACCGGAACTTACAAGGCCACACATACTTGCCAGGAAAGCTTAAATATAGTCTTTATTCAGTATGGTCATGTACCCAGAAAACATTTGACAAAATATTGGGATCATATTCTAGAGTAACTCCCTTAGGGATGAGAGGGTTAAGAGTGTTGATAGAGGGGAATGGTTTTAATAATAGACAATCAAATCTAAGTTCAGTATCAGTCCTGGAAAGGGCTCAGATTGGGCTTTCTTGAGTCATATCTCTTCCTCTCATTCCCTGCCTATGACCCCTGATATTCAAGCTGCCAGCTACCCCCCAAACCTGCTTCCCTAGTCTTATCATTTCTACTCATTTCCTAAGCTACAAAACTAGCCCAGCCTCGTAATTAAGCAGTAGGAGTGATAGAAGGCTGAAAGGGCTGGTAGCCCTCCTTGCCAAGATGTGGAGAGAAACTGCCTAAGAAAAATTCAACACAGAAAAAAGATTTCAGACAGGGAGTAAAAAAGACTGAGTTTTGAAAGTATTGTGTGCACACCCCGAGCCAGAAAAGTATAGGGACTGCCCATCCCCTTACAGCTCCCAGTGGAGTCAATAAATCCCCCTTTTTGCTCAAGCTAGTTGAAATTGTACTTTCTTCACTTGCACCCAGAACATGTCTCACTAATACAACCTTCAAGGAATTCCCATTCTAGTGAAAGATTGAAAGGAGGCAGAAAACTGCTCAACTTATTAAACTTCAATCAGTTCCATATAGAGCCAGTTTTCCCTTTTCCACTATTGAGCTAGAACATATACATTTCCAGGAAAAAAAAAAATGGTAGAATTTATAAACTTTTAGGAAAACTTAACATTCAACTTTGTGTCACCCACTTCGAATAGAGACTAATATTGGATCATAGACACAAATATTGGTATCTGTCACATGATTGGCTAAACTTCATTTTCTAAAATACCTTTAAAATGACCATTTTTAATCAAATGTTCAAGCCAGCTCTCTTCTTGTTTAAAAATTAACCAGACTTTTTAAAGAAAATATTCTTCCTGCAGATAATACACATGAGAAAACCTTGTTCATTATGTTCTTGGGTGGCCTTGAAGCATTGGTGGCTACCGCATGGCAGAATCAATGCATTGAAGGACGCGCTGAATTCTTCCATTAAGGCTTCAGCACCAAGAGCAGAATTCCATAGCATTGGGCCTTTGCTCAAGAGCGTCTTCTGTTCAGCTGAGTCAAGGCTAACTTAGGTGCCTCAAGTAAAATCAACTAAAAACTGACAATATACTTCAGGCTTAGGATCTGGAACTACTCAAAGTCTCGTTCACACTTGAAAGTGGATTTGGTGCTAAGTCTTCAGTTTGTTTGAAAAGGATTATCAGAGCCAATGAGAGGAGTTTTGGAGCCAGGACAAATGCTAAATTTTGGGTCCATGAGCGTGGAAGATTGACTTGGCCAGTGGAAAATCACCAGACAGCTCTTGCCAATTTGAAAACACTCAAGGGCAGCACCAGAACCTCTGGGCTGGCGAGAGTGTCCCTGGCTGTTCCCTCCTGTTGGCCGCTCCACAGAAGAGTGCCATGATGGGAATGTTCAGCTGTAAACCTGCAGGCAGCCTGCTGGGCTGAGCCCTGGCTGGAGGCTACATAAACATTTTCCTTTTCCAAGCCCGGACATGGTGCTCCACAGTAGCCGAGTGCCCACCCCTCCAGGCTGGGACCTTGGGGTCTCCTCCAGAGTTTTGCTCTCCTTTTTCTCTCTCTATCCAATTTGTCATCATCCCCCGCACCCCACCGCTGGCTTCCCCAGAAATCTTCTTCAGATTTTATCTCCCTCCCTCCCTCCCTCTTTTCTCTGTCAATTCTCCAGCCACCTGCTGGGGCCATGATGACAGCTTCTTTGCTGTGTTTGCTGCTAGGACCAGTTTTATGCATAGATGGAGCTGAAGGCTACCCATAAGGCCTGATTTCAAGGGTGCATAAATGTTTGTGGAGACCCCGTATACTGCCACTCCTGCTCAGTGACGTCTGACATTTTCACAAATAATTGTAATGACTTGGGCAGACTTTTACTACGTGCCTGGTGCTCGTCTAAGAGCTGCACATACATTAACTGATTTAATCCTTTCATTGCAAAGTGAGAGATGAGGTTTAAAGTGGTAAAATGTTCGGCAGAGGTTGTCTCCACTGAAATTCATACTAGAATGTCTACAGCTAACTACAGATCTGGTCCTGTTGTAATTTTTATAAATACGCAGAAGTGTCTCAAGGAGAAGTTGTGTGGCACAGCAGGGAGAGGAGGACAAATAAAGGGCCCTGGGACATGAACATTAATTACCTGATAGTACTGCCTGCCGCATTCCTGTCTTCATCTCCCTCATTTACCTTCGCTCGTTCAAATAAGCCATACATATCGTTTTGCAGGGGTGTTAAAATCCTCCTGCCATATCCCCTTCTTGTATTCCTATAATAGCTCCTCATGAACCCTAGAAAGAAATTAAACTTTCACAAACTTCCAGCAGCCCACGCATGAATTCCCCTTTACTTCCCCAAATACGGCAGCTCATTTTCTCCATCTCTCCTGCTTGTCAGACCTCACAATACAATCATCAGAACGTGGTTTTTTTTTTTTTTTTTTTTTCGGCAGCAACTCCTATGCCTGCTGTAGAGTTCACAGAAAACAAGATCAGTATAGTAAGTAAGTATAAAATGTGTAACCTTCATATGCACGACAAATATTAACTTAATATTATACCACTGTCTTCAGGACGCTTTATAGGGATTAATTACATGATGTCTGCAAAGCAGTTTGAGAACCTCCGGGAAAGGTGCTATAGAAATACAAGGTATGATTATTTTTAGGAGCTGCTACTGCTGACATTCAGCATAGCATGAAAGAATGAAAAATTATCTCCATGTTCCCCGTCGTGGTAACAACTTCAGCTTAGGGTTTAGAAAACCCATTTATAGAAAGTGCTAAAATTAAAAAATGCATTCCTCAGATGAGCTCATCTATGTAGCTTGATCTATGGAAGAAGAGACCTTTCTAACCACAAACCAAAAAAAAAAAAAAAAAAAAAGACTCTTTAGGCCAAAGTAAGAAATTTAGAAATTTAAAACGTTTTCAGTGAAGGACTCAGACCCCTGGCTCAAGTTCAACTCCCTGCCTCCAAGAGAGGCTATATGTTTGGATAGATGTTGCCTATCCCATTCCTAAAGTTCTCCAGAGGAAAGAGTCCTCAATCAACTCAGCCACCTGTTTCTGTTTAACAGTCTTAACTGTTGGGAAGTTCTTCCTGGTACCTGACTTAAACCCTTCCCTGGAAATGTACCAGGTTTTCTCTCACTTATCTTTAGTGAACCCAGAGCTCAGCCAGCCAGTGGTTTGTTGTCGTTGTTGTACTTCATATGTAGCCTTCTTGTTATAATCCTTGATGTTTCCTAATAATTCTGTCACCCTTTGCAACTCTGGGAATAAATAACTCTGCTCATAGAATCACTTCCTCCAAGTGTCATTCTCCACCTATATTATTGCAAACCTGCCAATCTAGTGGAATAAAAGCTCTATGAAAGCAGAGGTTTGCGGGGTTTTTTGAAACGGAGTCTTGCTGTTTCACCCAGGCTGGAGTGCACTGGCACAATCTCAGCTCACACAACCTCTGCCTCCTGGGTTCAAGCAATTCTCCTGCCTCAGCCTCCAGGGTAGCTGGGACTACAGGCATGCACCCGCATGCCTGGCTAATTTTTTTGTATTTTTGGTAGAGATGGGGTTTCACCACATTGACCAGGCTGGTCTGGAACTCCTGACCTCAAGTGATCCACCCGCCTCGACCTCCCAAAGTGCTGGGATTACAGATGTGAGCCACTGCAGCCAGCCGAAAGCAGAGGGTTTTTTTTCTGCCTCCTTTACTGCTAGATGCCCTGTTTGTAGAACAGTGCGTGAAACAGAGGACACACTCTTTGGTGTATATCAAGTAAATGCATAGAGTTGTCATGATTAACTAAAATATGAGAGGGCTTAGAGCTTTAGCATGGGACATGAGCTGCACGTCCTAGAATAGTATCATTTCCTCCTTAACATCTGGACACGAGGAGTAGTGGCCAGAGGACACACAACAGTGCCTCTTGATCCAGCCCTCATACTTGGATTGTTTTTTAGCTCCCACAATTTTTTTTTTAATTTTAAATAGTTTTCCAAAGTTTTAAACTTTTTAAAAATTGGAAATTTTTACTTAACATGTGGCTTTCTACCTTCTGAAAAACTGGAAGACCTGGCAACAAAGAGACTCCGTTGCCACATGACCATAGTGGCCTGGAGCTGAACAACAGTTTGCTTCTTAAATGGAACTTTTGCTCTCCCATTAGCTCCCATCTCCATCTGGTCTGCGGCACTCGCATGCTCAGTCCACCTGCTACAGATGGATGGATGGGGTGAGAGCCCTGCTGGGGATGAAACATTCAAATGGTCAACTGTGGTATCCACTTCTCAGCCCAGTATAGTGCCACCTAGAGGCATGACAGAGGCACTCATAGTCGTTTAGTCCTTATAAAAACCCTGGAGGCTAGACATCATCATCATTATCAGCATCAACATCATGTTTCGTGGTATGTAGAGATAATAAACTAAAGTTCACACAAATTCCTTGTAGGGAAGCATCCTAGTCTTTTAGTTCCCTCTGCAGTGAAAAGTTTCCTATGTCCGAGGTCAGCATGCTAGGCTAATGGGTGGAATGAGTTCTCCGTGCCCTCCTTTTGAAAATAGCCGTGCCCATTCACTTACATATTGTCTGCTACTGAGCCATAGCCGCTTTTTGAGCTATAATTATAGAGTTGAGTAGCTGTGCTACATAGATTATATGAGCTGCAAGCAAAGCCTATAATGTATACTATCTTACTCTTTACAGAAAAAGTGTGCTGACCTCTGGCCTATTTCTTTGTACCTTACATTCTTGAAAGAGGCCTTAAGATGCTGTGTAGCATCTCCTCCCTCCCAGGCATGAACAAATATAAACTACCACACTGATCATTAGCCAGCTAATTGTAAGCATACTTTCATCAAAAACTTTACCTTGGCACATAGTGTGATCATGTGGTAATTCTGCCAATTCAGTAAAGAACTCGCTGTTTTTAAGAATTAAAAAACTTATAATTAAATTCAAACACTTAGAATAGATGCAGGATTTACCCTAGGTAATCTTACCTAAATTGGGGCACAAAAAAATAAAAGGTAACATAAAGATAAATATATATACACATATACACACAGTTTATGTGTGTGTGTATACATTACGTGAATACGTAAATTCAACTGAATGCATCTAAATGAGCAGAAAAAGACTGGCAGAAAAAGACTGGGATCAAGCAAGTCCTACTAGAGAATGGGATGCCTTTTAGCTTTTAGCAATGTGTGTGTGTGCATGTGTGTAAGTAAATTCATCTTGGTATAGATATAGAACTGTAAAAACAAGGTATTTGGGTTGCCACAGACAACTCTCTGTTCACTACTCATACTCCAACAGGCATTGCTAAAATGATTACTGACCTTTTGCCTGTGGAGCCTGAACATAGCTTCAGAATCCTACTTAACACAGTGCTCCAGAGAGCCATAGAAACTGAGCAGAGTTGGCTCACTTTGACATCTTTTAAGAAAAGAGACTAGTTAGCAATGAAAGGCAAGAGATTTTGGTTCTCATCTCAACTGTATTTTTAGAAATTAAGTCACTTACACTATCTGTGTCTCAGGTTTTTCTATACAAAGTAGGGCTAATTATATTTTTTTAATCTCTTGCCAGAGTGTGGGTAAAATGAGAACAAAAGAGTTAATGAGCTTCTGATAAGCTAAACATGCTGAACAATTGTAATGTATTATTTTTATGGTATAGGCACATGAACATAAAAATATGAGAAATAAAACAGCAGAAGCTACAAAATGAAGACTATCCTAAAATAAAGAGCCAAGCTGAATGTTTCCCAGAATGAATTCCTTTGTAGATTTGAACCACAAAAATTTCCTACTTGAAAAAATGTAAAAGCGACTATTTGAGTTCAAGGAAAAATATAGGTAAGACAGTGGAGGAAGATGATCTTATTGATGGGGTTGAATTTAATCATCTTAGAGCTCATTCAACAAACATTTATAGAATGCCTGCCACCAGAAAGACACACCATGTTAGTTGCTTTTAAAAACACAATGATGTATGAATAGGAGTTGGCTGTTCCCGCAAATCCTTTCTGAAATCAAGTAGTACGATGGTGTGAGTTCAGAATTGCATTTGGTTGCTGGCTACAGACTGCAAAACAGTAGATAAAAGAGACAAGGGCTTATTTTTCTCATATAACCAAAAGTCTGAGTCAACAATTGGTGATGTTAGTTCAGCAACCGGTTCAGGGTGTCACGGACAAAGACCTTTCAATTCTCTCAGCCTTTCTCTCATGGCTCCAAAGTAGCTGCTGGAGCTCCAGCTAATACATTCAAATCTCAGGCAGGAAGAGAAAAGAAAGAGAGAGTAAAAACAAAGAAACTCTACCCAACGACTTCTACTTATTTTTTAATGGATTCCTACATGCAGGGAAAGCTGGAAACAGTGGCTCCTTATTTTTGTTTTTAACTGGATTCATTGTTATGCAACAGTATTCTTTCTTGAGGAGAAAGGAAAAAATGAATATTCGGTAGTAATTGGCAATCTCCACCACTTGTATAAATTCAATAAAATGTAATAGTTGTTATAGGAAACTAATCTTTCTTTCAAAGAGCTTCATTCTAACAAGGGAAATAAGATGTATATACAACTTAAATCAAAATAGAAAGCAATTTATCATCTAGATAAGCTATCCACTGTTCAAAGAACACGACACTATATTATATGTATATTAAAATATCTCTGTGCTTTTTCTTAGGCAGAGGACAACGGTTAACTTTTATTTCCTTCTTTTTGATGTTTTTAATTTCCAGATGTCCTACAACAAATACATGCTGAGGTAGAAAGAGAAGGCATCACAACAGAGAGGTGGCATGAGCGAGTTTCCACATCTATTATTTCATTTTATCATTGTAACTGCGACTTTCAGAAGAACGTGAGGGCATAATTAAACATTTAATCACGAACCCGTATGAACCCAATTTTTGGGGAAAAAAAAAAAGGTGAAAGAACTGAATGCCTAAACTGGGCACTGAGCTCAACCATGATGATAATTCTCTGCACCCGAAATATATAGAATCATAGAATGTTATGTGGGCTGTGAAAAGCAATGACAATCTGGGCTGTCATTTATGCTTCTGAGTCCAACTCATTTCCCATTTTCTAAAGAAAGCCATTAGTGGAAGAACGCCAGAAAATGATTAACAGCACAATAAGGTGGGGATCTGGCACAGGGTGCCACCTGAGCTCTGCAAATCCAAGGATCTGGCCATCAGCACCTTCCCCAGCATCCCCCGACATCTGTACTAAATGGTCCCCTTTATGTAACAACTTTTAATGCCATGGTCTCACCTGTCAAAATTACTAATATCCATTAATTTACACAATAATAAATTAAGATTGTCCTGGGCCTGTTGGTACTTTAAAAATACATGAGGAACAGTAAGAACAGGGTAGGGGGCAGAGGTCGGCTGAGAGTCCTCTTCTAAAATGTCTTAGCTTCCCCACATTACACGGCTCATTGCACAGGTGGCCAAGGAGAAGTCCCATTGTGTGGAGATGTAACCCAGACAGGCATCTTCCTAGGAAATGCTCAGACAACTGAGTTATTTCTGTTTCTTTTCATGGTGAGGTTATCTTCATCCTTTGACTTTTTTACTCTCTTTTGGCATGATAGTGTCCTTGCCCTATTCAGCTGCAAAACATTGTCCTCCTAATTATGATATAAACAGAGGATAAGACTGTTTCCTTATCATAAATATCTGTGTCTTGGACTTCGCCTTTATGGCAAAAAAAAAAAAAAAAAGAAAAAAAAAAAAACTGACTTTGCAGAACTGACATGACATGGTATTACCACTCACCCAATGTGAAGGGAGATTCCCAGAGACCTCCTTTCTTCGAGGACACGCTGAAGTGTCATGAAGGGAACGGTGTGTTTTATTTTAAGGAATCTGCAAAGTATCCAGAGAGAAATCAGTGCAGCTGCCCTGCCTATTTTCTCATTTAAAGCACACGTTGCATTTGCTTTCAGCTTTTCAGTGTGACGTTTCAGCTGATTTCTAGTCTTCAAGGACTTGGGCTATTTCCACGAGCCCTGTAAAATAGTTCAGCATTGCAGACCATTTCCTTATCATAAATACCTGTATCTCGGACTTCACATTTATGGGTTGGTAAACTCATTCTTTCCTAACAGCTCTTTCTCCTTGGTGGTGGGGCAGATGGCACACTGACTAACTCTGGCTACTGCAGGTAGTGGGGATGGGCTCACCAGGCAGAGAGCACCCAGCCAATCCAGGACCAGAAAACTTCGTCCTTTCCAGAAAGTCATCCCATAATTCAATGCTTCCACTTTTCTTAAGAAGGTCTAGTATTGTGAACATTCAGCATTTTCATCATTACTTGAATTCAACCTAGAGGAAAAGGCAGCTTTTAATTAATCCATTTATCTAACAAACATGTATTAGTTGCCGACAGAATAGTGGTTAAGAGCCAAGCTAGCTAGTGGTTTATGTGATTTAAGCATCAACTTCTTCATCTGCTAAGCCAGTGATAATAACAGCAACTACCTCTAGATTATTATGAGGGTTATATGAGTGGGTTCACTGAGAGATACTAACAATATGATTGACACATAGTAGGCAGCATGAATCTTTGCTACACATATTTTTAAATTTTTAGGGGCCAGGCATTATGTAGCTCTGGGGATAAAAATATACCAAAAAATAAGAAAACACTGAGAAACTGTCACAGACCAGAGGAAACCAAGGAGACATGAGGATAAAATGTAATGTGATATCTTGCATTAGATCTCGGAACAAGAAGAGAACATGGGTGGAAAGATAAATTAATTCAGATCAAATCTGGTGTCAAGTTAATCACAATGTACTAGTGTTGGCTACTTAGTCTTTGCAAAGTAATGTAAAATATCATCCTCACAAGGGTAACTAGGTAAAGGGTACAATGGAAACTCTGTACTATGTTTGTAAGTTTTCTACAATTCTAAAATTATTCCAAAATCCAAAGTTTTATTTAAAAATATATTACGGCACATTTTGGGAGGCCGAAGCGGGCAGATTACTTGAGGTCAGGAGTTTGAGACCAGCTTGGCCAAGATGAAGAAACCCCATCTCCACTAAAAATATAAAAATTAGCCACGTGTGGTGGCTGATGCCTGTAATCTCAGCGACTCGGGAGGCTGAGGCATGAGAATCACTTGAACTTGGGAGATGGAAGGTGCAGTAAGCTGAGATTGCACCACTACACTCCAGCCTGGGCGACAGAGTGAGACACTGTCTCAAAAAAAAAAAAAAAAAATTGTATATATACAAAAATGACAAAAGTGCCTAATCTCAAAAAATTTTTTAACCTAATGGGATACAAACAAGAAAATAAACAGCCAAAAGACATTTTTTTTGGAGGGGGGGACAGACTCTTCACTCTGTCACCTAGGCTACAGTGCAGTGGTGTGATCTAAGCTCACTGCAGCCTCTGTCTGCCAGATTCAAGCGATTCTCCTGCCTGAGCTTCCTGAGTAACTGGGACTACAGGTGCGCACCACCACATGCAGCTAATATTTTGTATTTTTAGTAGAGACGGGGTTTCTCCATGTTGGCCAGGATGGTCTTGATCTGACCTCATGATCCACACACCTTGGCCTCCCAAAGGGCTGGGATTGCAGGTATGAGTCACCATGCCTGGCCCCAAAAGACATATTCTATCTGCTGTAACAAAGCGATCTAAGCAGGAAGAATGGACAGTTAGCTCAGCCTGGAGATGGGTACTATCTGCAAACTGATGTTCAGGTTGTATTCACTAAGCAGAGAAGGAAGAAGGACATTTCCAGATAGAAGAAATATTTGCAGAATCTTACTGGCCAATATGAGAAAATTTGCAATTTTCAAATAACTGTAAAAATTTAGTATAGTGAAGGCACATGATGCCTAAAACTGAGTAGTTGCATCAGAACTAGAGAGGAATGTGAAGGTAAGATCGTAATAAGTGTTGTTGTCAAAAGACACATTTGATTGACATATAATCAACTTACAAAAGACTATGCATATTAAAATTTAAAGTGTACAATGCAATAACTTTTGATACACGCGTAATCCCAAGAAACCATCACCACAAACATGGCAGCAAACATATCCATCACCCCCAAAACTTTTCCCAGACCTCTGTCTCTTTCTAACTCCTCTTGTCATCCTTGGTAACCACTGATCTGCTTTCTGTCACTATAAATTGGGTTGCAGTTTCTAAAATGTTATTTAAATGTCATCACACCATGTTATAGAATGAACTGTGTTCCTTCAAAATTCATATGTTGACGTCCTAACCCCTGGTACCTCAGACCAGTACCTCAGAATATGATGGTATTTGAGACAAGATCTTTAAAGGGATATTTAAGTTAAATGGGGTCTTTAGGGTGGGTCCTAGTCCTGGAATCCTTAAGAGAAGAGAAAATATGGACACAGAGGGAAGACCATATGAAGACGCAGCAGGAAGACAGCTTCTACAAGCCAAGGAGAGAAGCCTCAGAAGAAACCAACACTGCCAAGGCCTTCATCTCAGATTTCTAGCCTCCAGAATTCTGAGAAAGCAAAGTTCTGTTGTTTAAGCTACCTGGTCTATGGTACTTTGTTATGACAGTCTTAGTAAACTAATACACACAGTATGCATCCTTTTCTGTCTGATTTCTTTCACTCAGTAACTATAGAGTTGCAGGTATCCATAGTTTATCCCTTTTAATTGCTCTACTCCATCATATGAATATATCACAAGGTGTTTATACATTCACTATTAATGAATGTGACATTAATGAATATTTAGATTGATTTCAGCTTCCAATTATTATAAATAAATTTTCTATGAACTTTTGTGTGCAATTCTTTTTCTGGACAAAAGCTGTTACTTCTTTGATTTCTAGGAGTTGAATGGCTGGGCCCATGGCAAATATATCTTTAACTTTATAAGAAATTACCAAACCATTTTCCAAAGTGATCATATAGTTTTACATTCCTACCTGCAGTATATCAGAGCTCCATTTTCCCCACATCCTCACCAACACTTGATAC
Source organism: Theropithecus gelada (assembly GCF_003255815.1). NCBI lineage: Eukaryota > Metazoa > Chordata > Mammalia > Primates > Cercopithecidae > Theropithecus > Theropithecus gelada. The sequence goes on along the minus strand of NC_037686.1, from coordinate 48,546,956 downwards.
AATGAATCTTTTTAATTGGAGCCATTCTAATAGTTGTGTAGTGATATTTCACTGTGGTTTTAATTTGCATTTTAGAATGACGAATAATGTTGAGTGTCTTTTCACATGCTTATTGGTCATGCATATATCTTCTTTGGTGGTATCTGTTTAAATATGTTATAAATAACTTTTTAGATCATACTAAAGAGTTAGGATTTTATTCTGTTTACAGTAGGAAACCATGGATAGATTAGATTTTGAGCAGTGGAGAAATGTGATATGATCTCCAATATAGAAAGATTACCCTATGGCAGTGAAGTAGGAGAGGGAGGAATGGGAGTTAGGAGGCTGGTGCAGCATGTAGATGAAGAATGATGAGCCCTAGGACGTAGCAGAGGTAATGGGTATACTGGGCAATGACAGAGACTGTGGAGTGAGAGATCCCTTCCGAAGATGTTTGCAAGTAGAATTAAGACTTACTGATTAGCTGACTCACCAGTTGGTGGGGAGTGAAGGAGGAGAGGTCAGAATGTCTTTGTGGTTTCTGGCTTGGGTGGTAATAAGTAGTCAGATGGGAGCAGTTCATCTACAGTGAATTTAGGACAGGGGTTAATCACATTGTCAGTGCTGACCCAAGGATTTTGACTGAATCAAAATGGGAACATGCATTATCCTAAGTGAAACAACTCAGAAACAGAAAGTCAAAAGCACGTGTTCTCACTTATAAGTGGGAGTGAAACAATGGGTACACATGGGCATACAGAGTAGAACAACAGACATTGGAGATTCCAAAAGGTGGAAGAAGGGTGAGAAACGAAATACTACCCACTGTGTATAATGAACACTATTTGGGTGATAGGTGCACTAAAAGCCCAGGCTTCACCACTATACAATATACTCATGCAATATAACTGCCCTTGTACCCTTAAATCCAAAAAAAAAGTTAAAAAAGTTTAAACGAAGGCCGCAAAAGAGGATAAAACAGATTAATTTCTTGGCATTGATGAAATAAAAAGTTCAGTAACCTTTTTTATCAGCCGCTGAATCTACTGCCGTCTTCTCACCACTTGCTAATTTCATGAGTCATTGACTCCCTACTGTCCTGGCTGATCTAATGGCCCTTCCTCTGAGTGCAGAGATCCTCAGACAGTACTCTATCCCTCTAGTTAATACTTTATATTGCAACCATTGGTTCCCCACACTAGGCAGTGAGTGTCTCAACATCAAGGACCAGGTGTTATCCATCTACTATCAATGTCTGCCAAAGTACCCAGCAATGGAAAGGTACTCACTACAGTGTGTTGTCGTAAATTGATAGAAGGAATGCATAGTGAGGGAGCCATGCACACTGTGTGATCACTGGAGGCCAGGTCGTCTTTCCAGTTGCCCATTGCTTGGAGGCAGTTTTGAGGAAATGGTATAAAGTTGAAGGGATCATGAACTGCCTTAACTTTCCTCCAAGTGAGCCCTCTGGCTTTGCTCTACCCCTAGGAGAAAACCAAAGGCCCACTTTCCACCCGCAGATCTGAGTCACAACCTGCCTCTGTCCTGTCCTGCACCAAGGCCTGCGGGATGTTTCTATTGCCTGTAGCGAGCCCCAGGTATCAGGAGAAGGTCTGGGCCTTCCAACACCACCTGCAGCGCACCCTCGCCTCTTCTTATCTCTCAGCAGAGTTCTTGGTCTTTTAGCAGTTCATTCAGAGGCAGCGAGGAGACACTGCAGGCTCTGGCGTGCTTCTGTAGTATTTCTGTTTCCTCGGGCTGGCATTCAGTCTTCGACACCATCCTGTTCTTTGGGAGGTGATCTTTTGTTGGAGAGCTCCCCAGTGTCTGTTGTTATGTTTGAGACTGACTTGTTCCAGACTAGTGGGCTGGGGAGACAAGACTGCACTAAGTGATACAACACGAACAGAATGCTTGTAACATTTTCCCATCCTATTTCTCCTTCTTTTCCACAGAGATTTCAGAAAACTCCTTCCTCTTTTTCTTCCCCCTATATTCTCATCCATCTATGAAAAGCTCAGGAGTCCCAAACTTGGAATTGTAGTCACAGGGACGGAAGTGTCAACCAAGTCACAATGACTGCCTAAGTTCTCGCTCTTCTTCATCCACCTTTCCACTCCATTTCCTCCTAACCTTTCCATCTGGACTCCATTTTCATGATTTAAAGCATATATTCTATTTTACTCATTCATGTCACTTTCTTCCCCATAGACACATCATAGATGGATGGCTCGCTTACTGGCATCAGTAGGAATTTTTCCATTCAAAACACAGATCTCTGTTTTTCTGGGAAGAGAAAGTCAAAAATTTAGCAGCTAAATAGCATGGATGATGTGGTTGCATCGTGTTTAGCAATTACGACACCACAGCCCTGCTCCCTAATTAAGCCAACAACTAGTACTCTATTTGGGGCCCTAATTTCTTTCCTTTCTCACGGTGTCAAAAAAACTGTCCTCCAACAGCTCCTTTTGAATCGAAAATTATTATGCTTTCGTCTCAAAGCCAAAGACAAATTTATTTTGGAAAGTTTGAATCAAATTTTCTGAGTTACTCATGAAGAGAAAGGTCATGAAAATGCAATATTTTTAAATTTGGTTTTTTAAAAAAGTTTCTTGGCTTTTGGAATTCACTCCATTCAAAAATCACTTTTTAAAAAAATAAACTTGAATTTTTTATGCCCTAGGATTCCCATAACAAAATAGTTGGAAGCTGTACTTGAAAGAATGATACTTAACACGCTAAAGTGCATGAGCAGCCTCTCTGGGTATGTACCAGTTAATTCACTAATTCATAATACTAATTGGTCATGTGTTATTAATAGTTATGCATATTATTGGCTAGCAATACAGATAATATAAATGGGGGCAATTCCACAGTAATGCATATCTATTACTGGATTATTACATTCTAGAATCATATAATTCTTCAAATGAATATGGAGCCACACTGTAAAATTAAACTCCAGGATGCATTTTATCATTTCCCCAATTTTTAATATTAAGAATAGATTAATAAATCTTATTTAAATGTCGACTCATGCCATGTCATTAAATTGTCCCTTTGCACTCCTCCAGCTTCCCTACTCTAAACTATTCCAATGCGTGATAAAAATGAACAGAAGACACAAATTATGAACCACACATGTGCTTTAGTAATCTAGCTGTATTTGTAGTTTTGCATTCCCTTAGGTTGTAGGAAGTAATTGAGTGATTTCACTTAAAGGTCACTTTGGAGTTGCATGGGGTCCAGAAGTAAATTGTGAATAGATGCATCAAATGACAATTTCAGATTATTTAATTCTATCAAAAAATAAACACATCAAATATGAATAGCTGAAGGTAACTCACACTCAGACTGAGAAAAATCTTCTTATAGAAAATCAAGACCAGGTTTGCATAGCTCTGTATCTCTATAAATCTTAATGTCTTAGTAGCTTGAGCTTGACCTTAAGAGCTATCTCAGACACCCAAGGGGAGCATAGCGCAGGTAAAAGCCTCAGAAGCAGGACTGTTGCCTCTCAACTCTGAAGTCACATGAGTGCATCTCAGAGGCCGCAGAGGAAGCATTCGGCAGCTGACACCTTGCAGAAATACAAGCCCAGTACTGCCAGATCCTTGTTTTCAAGAGAACTAAAAATCTGGATTTTTATGTGAGTGCTCCCAATTTTTAAATGATGGTAGCCAATAAGAATTTTTTGGAATAGTGGGTAGACCAAACAACACACAACTGGGTACGAGATGTGGCTCAAAGGCCAACAGTTTGCACTGTCCAATTTATGTAATTCATTGTAACTAAATATAGCCAGTGCTCCTAAATACATCAAATATTACATTAAATGTGTTTTTGTAAGAGAGCTTGTTTTCTACCTCAGCCTAAAATTGTTTGTGCTTTTCTTCTTGTTGCATTCTTAAGTATAATTCAAAGTGTGTAATTTGTGGATTTTAATCCTGCACTCCTGGTTATATTTTCTTAGCAGTTTGGAAGAGTGCTTCTTACTGTTTTACAACATAGGCTTCCACTTCTAACAACAAAAATTATATATTTTTCCACTGCTTGTTTTTCCTAGCTTTAAGAGAGGGGAAAAAAAGCCATCCTCATTTACTTTTCTAATGATGGCTAGCATCCTCATTGATGTCAATAGATCCATGAAGGGAAAAGGAGGGTTAAATTAAATTTCTTTTGATGTTTAGTTTTCTACCAAAAGAGAAGTGAATATTCTGAAAAGTGGTTAAACTCGTTTAAACAATACAAAAGAACGCTGTTTTTGGTTCAACACCAGGCATTTTGTGAAGCAATAAGATTTTTAAAAAGCAGAGCTCTTCACCAGGTGTATGACACCGTTTCACATAGCCATTTGGGTTTAAATGGAATGAAGCTGGAAAAAGAATGCATTTTGCATTTGTAATTCAGCTAAATAACTGCAACACATGAATTGGTCTGCTGGTAGTTCCCCATATGTTCCTTTAGTCATTTGAACATTTTTTCCACAACCACTAAAAATGATCACTTTTCTAAGAGGAGTAACCTCTTATTCTTAAATCTGATAATTAAGCTTTTTTTTTTTCTTCTTGGATCTATAATTACTATTATCCTTGTAATTTTAAACAACACTCCAAAAATTATTCATCAAGTGCTTGTCATCATCAACTAATATTCCTGGCATACCTAGGGACATATCCTCTTCCAAAATCTTAAATGCTGTGCAAATCTTCATTTAAGAAAGGGAAAGGCAACTTCCCCTTTCTTGTGTACACACTGGGCTCTTGACTGATGATGATACAACAACTTATTTCATGAAGCCACGAGGGAAACATTAGTATATATTATTCCTGAAGGGAATAACTTCCTTTTTTTGTTTGTTTTTTGTGTGTTTTTGAGATGGGGTCTCCCTCTGTCACCTAGGCTGGAGTGCAGTGACGTGATCAGGGCTCACTGCAGTTCAAAGGATCCTCCCTCCCCAGCCTGCTGAGTAGCTAGGACTACAGGCGCACACCACCATGCCTGACTTAGTTTTTAAAATTTTTTGCAGAAACAGGGTCTCACTGCGTTCCCAGTTTGGTCTCAGACTCCTGGCCTCAAGTAATTCTCCCGCCTTGGCTTCCTAAAGTGCTGGGATTACAAGCATGAGCCACAGGTTCCGGCCAGAGGACTCACTTTGATTTTTTTTTTTTTTCATTATGACCATTTCTGTCTTATTTTACTTTTATTTTAGGGTCAGGAGTACATGTGCAGGTTTTTGTATAGACAAACTGTGTGTTATGGGGCTTTGGGGTACAGATTATTTCATCACCCAGGTATTAAGCATAGTACTCAATAAGTAGCTTTTTTACTTTCTCCCTCCTCCCATTCTCCATCCTCAAGTCCTTGTGTCTGTTGTTTCCCTCTTCGTGTCCATGTCTTCTCATTGTTTAGCTCCCACTTATAAGTGATAACACGCAGTGTTTGGCTTTCTGTACTGTGTTCGTCTGCCTAGGATAATGGCCTCCAGTTCCATCCATGTTGCTGCAAAGGACACGATCTCACTCTTTTTTATGGCTACATAGTATTCCATAGTGTATACGTACCACACTTTTTTGTCCAATGGCCAATGGGCATTTAGGCTGGTTCCAAGTCTTTGCTATTGTGAATAGTGCTGCAATAAACATACACGTGTATGCGTCTTTGTGGTAGAATAATTTATATATCTTTGGTATATATATATCACTTTGGGTATATACCGAATAACGGGATTGCTGGGTTAAATGATTACTGTAAGTTCTTCGAGGAATTGCCGCACTGCTTTCCACACTGGCTTTATTTCAATTACTTCTAGTTTTATTTGAAAAACTCAATTATTGATGTCATAGAAGAGATGTCTGAATTATTACCTGAATATTATCATTGTAATCATTATATGATTATCATTTTATTTACATATTACATACAGTCTCCTAAACGTCAACATCCATTTCTTGGTCCTGCCTCCTCAGAACCTAGAAAAACAAATAACTCCATCAGTTCATCAATAGCAAGGGTGTAGTAAGTAGCTACTATTTGGGCTGTGTGCTTCAAGAATGGATTCAGTTGGGAAGACAGCATATAAACTTCTGGTTTTTCTGATCACCAGGTTCAACACCATGGAGTCAGATTTGAATCTTCTCTTCCTTGCCAACTGCATTCAAGCAGTGGCTAAACGTAGTAACTTTACTTCCACAGTATTTGATGCCTTTATCTCTCACCCTTCTTCATTGGTATATCCACTGCGCAGGTTCAGAATCCCAGTAAACAGTTGAGAATGGAACTCATGGGCATAAGGTCATTTGTCTGGATACTCAGACCTGAAGCCTGATTCCAACCTCAAGTCATGACTAAGTGATGGGTAGTGGAGTCACTATCAAAGAATCTCCACAGTGGCAATGATGAGCCAGAGGATCCTAGGACCCTCTGAAATGAGTCAGTTTTAAGGACTGTCTGGTTGAGAAATCTCATATTTTCTGGGAGCTCTCTTACATGACCTCGTCGTCTAAGAGGATCCACATGCACTGAGACCCTTTGCCAGGGTAAAATGGGGTAATTCCTGAAATCACTGTGGAATGGGAATGATGTGTTAGATAAATTGAAGGGAACACTGAGGACAAGGAGCTTTTGTTCTGCTCTCTGTTTCAGATCTAGCACGGATGGAACCCAGAAGTTTCTGGGGCTCCCCAAAGGAATTAAAATCTTGGTAGAAAAGGGCAGAATGTCCAGGGGCCAGCAATGATGAGATGGAGAGAGACTTGCAGTGGAGGCTGGGGGTGACTGCCCAACCAGAGACCAAAGGAAGGTAAGGCAGGGGTACGATGGGTCTGTAGCACCAGCGAGAGCCATGAAAAGACCATGTAGCCAGAAAGGGCTGTAGCTCCCTAGCCATGCTGAGACTCATTAAACCACAAGGCAAATCAACGACCAATCTCATCCACTGCAGAAGCCAGGAGAGAGACAAAAGGATATCACCCCAAAGACCAGATGAATGGGAGTACTGCGACACCTCTCCCCTCCAAGAGGCCAAATCATACACTTCCCCCAGGAGACTCCACTGCCATTTTGAGGATAAGCTGAGGACAGCAAAAAAAAAAAAGAAAGAAAAAAAAAAAAAGAAAAAAACCCATAATATTTAATATTAATGAGAGATAATACTTTTTGAGAACGTATGGTGCCAGGTCCCATTCAAGGTACTTTACTTACATCAATTCATCTCCAACAACCTTTGAGGGATTTTATTCAATTGTATATATTATTACTCTCATTTCACATACATAGAAACTGAGACACAGAATAAATCATTTGCTTAAGATCACACAGCTACTCAAGTGACAGAACTGGGATTCAAAACAGGCAGTCTGGCTTTAAAGCATTCATTCATAGCCATTCTGCTGTGGTGTCTTTCTTTACAAAATAAGAAATCCTTGAGACATCGAAACTTACAAAGTGGCACAGGAAATAAAGCATTAGTAACAATATAGGAACAGGGAAGTGCAGTACCCCAACCTTTCTCCAGTACACCTGGCCACCATTTTGAAGGACAGTGGGAAAGAGTAGGATCGTGGTGAACATAATGAACCCTTCCCACTTGCCAGGCATTGTTCTAAGCACTTTAGCTGCATAATTCGCTTACTCCTTATTATAACCCTGTGATGTAGACCAGTGCAATCCAGCAGAACTTTGTGATGGACAGCAGTGGTCTACTGTTCTAATCCCTTAGCTCTCTAACACAGTAGCCGCGAGTCACAAGTGGCTACTGAGTACTTGAAACGTGGCTAGTATGACTGAGAAAGTGAATTATTACCATTGTTTACTTTTATTAAGAACTACTTTAAATTTAAATTTAAGTAGCCATATGTGGCTAGTGGCTACCAAACTGAGTGGTGCAGAGGTAGATTTTTTCCGGTTTACGCATAGAGAAACTGAAGTGCAGAGTGTCCCTGTCCCTTGTGCAAGGCCACAGAGTGACTCAGAGGCAACGCCACGGTTTAAACCCAGTCAATCTATCTCTGGAGCACACTCTTTTAGCCCTAACATTTCCATGAGAGATTCTAAGCAATCACTCCAAAACACTGAGCATAACCTATGGCACTATTAAAATTATGGAATCGAACACTTAGTTTCTTTTTCTCTCTGACAGTTGGAGACTTAGGAGGAAAGCCAGATCTGTAACTGACAAAATAAAGGCACTACATTTTCTCTTTAGAGTTTCTGAATGGCATTGTCTGCTCTCCAGGCAATATGATGTGTTTCAACAGTATGGCTGAAGCAGTCCCGTTCGGCCTGATTGCTCTTGCAACCCTACATCTACAGAGGGCTGCCAAATTGCTGTTGCCCTAAAAGGTCTGAATCAGGAAGGGCTCTGCTCAATGCATAGGGAAGCTGAGCCCGTCTAATCAAGGCTGCCAGGGACGGCAGCTCACAGGTGCGAGAATCCTGGAGTCAAGCTGAAGGGATGAGACTTGGGGGGTCATTGTCAGAAGTAATGCCTGAGTAATTAGAGTGCCAGGAAACTAGAAAGTAGAGCTGGAAACCCAGAGAGGGATGCAAATTAGGGTAGTCAAATTGGAAGATTTTTCTTAAGCCAGAGGCATGTCTTAAAGTTGGCAGAAGACTTGAAACAGATACCCCAACCATAAAATTAAAGCCTGCCTCACCCCTGCTGACACCCTGAGTCACCTTAAGCAAAAGCTTACCTCCCCAGGATTTAATGTCATCTGTGACCTAGGGACAATCATATTTGTCCCCTCATTTTAAAGTCAGTTATTTGTTTGTAAAGTGCTTTTAGCTACCCATGAAGGAAAATGTACTAAAATATACCAAGATTTTTCTTGAGATTAAGCGCTCATTTTATAGTTTCTTAGATGCTTTAACTCATGCACACAAAGAATTTAATTCACCCAGTTTTTCTCTGAATTCCACTCCCCTGTGTCTCACTCTGAGTTCAGAAGAAAGAAGCCAAGAGGTCAGTTTCTAGGGGTCCCATGTTGGAGAATGGTTTTCGGTGAGAATCTTCGTCTGAGAAAGCAGTTGGAAATGAAATAAGACTGCTTTCTCATTGGAATAAAAGAACACATTAATTTTTTGAGAAAAGAAAAACAGTAAGGATATCCTGGAAACCAAGGGCTTTTTAACTGCAAATCTCATCAAAGCAAAAGCACATCGACCCACTAAAGAGTTCGTATAGACACGAAGATGGTTAAAGATTTATTATGAAGAATAAAAACCCGGGGAAAACTGTGTGCCAAGGGGGAGAACTTTGCAATTTAAAATGTGTGTGTGCGGGTGTGTGTGACATTTGTCAAATTTCACAAAATGTTTCCGTTTTGCCAGGCAGCGTTTACAAAGCCAAACCTTGGAGCTCTGCACAGCACCTAGGCCAAAAGCAATCAACAGCACAAGCCCACACAACAGCACATTAGAAAACATGCCAGCTTCCCTCACATCACGAAGTCAAAGAAACGAAAACCGCAATGCTGAATTGCGCAATGCCTAGAACACGAGAAAGAAACAAAATGGAAAGAAGAAACTCATTTAAAGGGCAAGTAATTATTGACAATTATACGCGATTGAGAGATAAGCTTCGATTTCTTTTAACATCTTTTTAACATAAAATATAGGCAAACTTGTTTCCTGAACTTGTATCAACGTACTCATCAGACACCTTAAGGAAGTCAAGACTTACTGTTGAATCCTACCTTCACTGGCTTGTAGGAACACTGACATGAATGCTCATCACCTACACACTGATGATATCCTAGATGGAACAGCAGTCAGCAAATGTTTTCTGTAAAAAGCCAAATAGAAAATATTTTAGACTTTGTGAGCCATGCAGCCTCTGTCACAACTACTCAATTCTCTGTTGTACACTAAATACGTGAATGAGAATAGCTGTTCCAATAAAACTTTATTTATAAAAATAAGTGGTGGGCCTTAGGTTGCCAACCTTTGCCCTAGAAAATTTAATAAAGTGAAAAGTATATACTTAGATACTAGATCAGGAATAAGATTTATTGATATTTGGGGAAAACATAATTATTTCAAATTCTATGTAATTCTAATCTAAACTTATTTAATCTAATTCTATCTAACATTTTAATATAAGAACCAGAATATAAAAAAATATGAGACTATAAATTATCTTGTAAGTTTCTGCCTTGCTTCACTACCCATCTTAAATGTTTCCTTTGCAAAAAGACTACTCCAAGCAAATGTAGTCACCGTGTTCTCCTTTCTCCCACAGACATTCATTTATAGATCAGTGTTACCTTCTCTGAATTCCTGTAGTCTAATATTGTGCTTAAAGTATAGTAGCTTGACAACTAAATAAGTCACTGCACACCTGTTTCATCCTTTTACTCAAAAAATAACCAAAATTAGAATCTTAAAATATAGTGGAGAAATAGCTTCAAAGTTCAGAAGGAAAAAGATGTGGGTTCTCCATTTCTATTCCCAATAACTCAATAAAGACATTTGCAGACACTCAAGGACTCAGAAAATGCACCACCCACTAAGCCTTTCTAAAATCTAATTTAGAGTGTATGCCAGAAAAATTAAAAAGGAATCCAAGGAGGAGGAAAGCATGAGAGTGAAGAGACAATGGTAAGTTAAGAATTCACAAAAGTTACAATTAGATCAAAATAAAGATTCATAATGGTGCTGTTTAGTCCAATTGTTTTTTAAAAATCCATTGCAAAATAGAGGAAAGATGTTGAAAAAATCAATACAAAGTTGAAACAAAATTTCTGCCTATGTCAACACTGGTGAAGTAGTGAAATAGACAAGAAGGAAGAGACAAAAGTTTCACAGTCTTGTCTTATTTAAGAAGGAGGTAAAAGGTACTGACTAATGTTAGAAATTGATAGAAAGAAACATGTTTAAATATGTTATTTAAAAATAAGGATAAGCCCTGGGTGAATAGAATAGTAGTAGTATGTATACCCTTCAAATCAGGAAATGAAAAAATAACAATAAAGGAAACTTGATCACACCAGGAAAGGGTAAAAACTAATTTACATAAAAATAGGAAACCAAACAGTATGTCAGAATGGGACCGAATGTTTTCATTTTTCTAGTAAATGGCAACAGATACATTTCTGAATTTAAAGACAGAGAAGTTCAGATTAGATTTTCTTTAAGCAAAATCCAGGTGTATCTGTTTCCAAGAGATATGTCAAGAACAAAATGATTCTGAAAGATCAAATATAAAGGGATGGACAAAGATATAGTAGGCAAATGCTAATAATAGAAAGCAGGAATGGCAACATTATAGTTAGTCAAGACAAGGTGCATTAAATAAGACAAAGACAGTATAATCCACAAAAAAAATATAAACTCAGTGCATTTAATATTCAACTATCAAACTACATTTTTAAAAAAATCCATTTGAAACCAAAAAAACAATTGACCAATTTAATATCATGATGAAAAATTTTAATACTCCTCTCTCAGAAATCAATAGAATAATCACATTCCCAAAATGAGGATATGAACAGCACAATTAATATCCTTGATTTAATAATTTATAGACATCTCTGTAACAAAAGCAGCAGAATAAACATTATTTTCAAATACCCATGGAATGATTATAAAAGTGACGATATATTAGATCAGAAAAATATTCTCAAGAGATGTTTCCATAGTAGAAATCATGCAAACCATATTTTACAGCTATAATGCAATGAAACTAAACATTAACAACAGAAAATGGGCAAATTAAAATTTATCCACTGGAAATATAAAAACATTCTCCTAAATTGGTCTTTAATTTAAAAGAAATTTATAATTGATATTACATACTATGTATAAAATAATGATACTGAGAACACTACACATCCATATTTGGGGGCATTTGGGACTTCATGAAAAGCAAGAAAGGACTGGAAATAAGTAAACTAAATGCACATTCTAGAGGCTGGATAAGATCAAATGAGCCGAGTAACCAAAAAATAATAATATTACCAGATGTGTGTATAGAGATAGAGATAAAGATTTAAAATAGAAAAAAACCATTAGTTTAGTTGGCTAATAAAAACAAAGAATTACTAGATGAAGACAGATTAACCTGTAGCAAATATAATCAAGGAAAAAAGGAAACACAAATAATATTAGAAATAAGAACAGAGGTTTAGATATAGGGATAATAAATTTTAAAACCATAAGAGAGCACTGTGTAAGGTTTATGCAGATATACTTGAAAGTGTAGATAAAATGGATCATATCCTAAGACAATGCAAATGCTTCAAATTTAGTCAAGAAAGGTTTTTTTGTTTTGTTTTTTAATAGTAACTAGACCAATAATCAGAAAAGGCACTAAAAATATAGTCAAAGAAACAGAACTCCGTTGAAGAAACAGAAACGGGTCACCTTCCTGTTTTGAGTTTTACTGATTCTTCAAAAACAAATAATTTCTATTACTTAAGATATTTCATAGCCAAAGAAAAAGTCTATCTCACAGCAGAAAGCGAGCAAAACTCCCAACAGCAACAGAGCACAGGAAAGGAAATGATGCATCAGCCTAACTCATGAATATAAATGCAAAGAGTCTTAAATGGCATATTACTAAACTGAATCTAGTAAAGCATTATAATGCAAAATAAAGTGACCAAGGAAGGTTTATTCCAGGACCATGAGGATGGTTCAAAATTAGGAAAATAAGCATGCAATTTAGCACCTTAATACATTAAAGATAAAAATAGTGATTATCTTAATCTATGTTGATACATTACATGATAAAGTTCAATTCTTTTTTCTAAATGTAGGAAAATACTTTCTTACTGGATGAAGGCTCTCAATCAGAAACCTGTAGCTACCATCATACTTGTTGGTGAACATTAGACACACTCAAGAAAAAGACAATAATGACTGTTATGACTACTGCTAAAGAATACTATTCGCTAGGCACCAGCCAACATCATAAGACACGAGCAATTAATGAGATAAGTATTAAAATTTAAAAGACAACTATATTTGTGGGCAATATTATAATCTAATATATCCAAAGAATTCAAGAGGAACAATGGAACAATATTAAAACAAATATAGATGTCCAATTAGATTATCAGATAAAACACCAAAATTAAAACACAATCTTTTCTCAACTCCAAAAATGATTAATAAGAAAATGTAATGAGAAAAAAACTTCACTAAAAGATCAACATATCTATTTGAAAACCTAATAAGAACTAACAAAACTAATAATATGCAAGACATTGGTGAAAATTATAAAACTTTATATAGGAATATAACAAAATCTGAATAAAAAAAGAGAATAGCTGTGATCCTAGAGAGTAAGAGTCATACTGTGAAGCTACCAATTATTCTCAAATTCATCTATTTATTATTCCAAAGCCCAATTGACAAATTTATTCTAAACTTCAACCTGAATAGAAAATAGGTAAGAATAGCCATGACATTTTTGTGAAATAAGTACAATTTTAAAACAAGATGAAAACTTACTACAAAGTTGTGATAGTCAAAACAATGTGGCACTGACACAAAGACAGACATATAGACCCACACAACAAAATAGAGCCCAGAATTAAACCCTCACAGGTATGGTCAAATGAATTTCAGCAAGGGTGCCAAAACTATTTAATGGAGAACAGACATTTCTAAAGTGATGGGAAAACTGAATATTAACATGCAAAAAAATGAAGTCGAACCCTCACCTTAAAAAATTAGCTCAAAATGGATCAAGACGTAAATAGAAGAGCTGAAACTATAAAACTCTTAGAAGAAAACATAGGGAGAAAACTACATGACATTGGATTTGGCCATGATTTCTTGGCCATGATACTTAAAGCACGGGCAACAAAAGAAAAAATAGGATAGACTTCATCTAATTAAAAATTTTATGCATTAAAGAACACTAACAGAGTGAAAAAGCAGCCCAAAGTATGGAAGAAAATATTTGAAAATCATATATCTGATAAAAGACTGCTTTCCAGAGTAAATAAAGAACACTTATACAGACAACAACATAAACAATCCAGTTGAAAACTGGGCAAAGGATTTGAACAGACACTTCTCTGAAGAAGATGCACAAATGGGCCACAAGCACATGAAAAGATGCTCAGCATCACCAATCATTAGGAAAATGCAAATCAAACCCACAGTGAAATACCACGTTATATTTACTACAACATTATTATTTAAAAAATAGAAATTAAGCATTAGCAAAGATGGGGAGAAATTAGAATCCTTGTGCATGTTAGGTGGGAAAGTAAAATGGTACAGGTGCTGTCGAAAGTGGTTTGGTGATTCCTCAAAAAATGAAACATGAAACTACTATATGATCCAGCAATTCCACATCTAAATATATACCAAAAGGAAGTGAAAGCAGGGATTTGGAGAAATACAGTACACCTATGTTTATAGCAGCATCATTCACAATAGCCAAAAGATGAAAGTAACTCAAAAATCTATGTATTATGAATTGATAGCAGTTTATACCTACAATGGAAAGGTAGTTAGCCTTAAAAGGGAAAGTAATACACATGCTACAGCTTGGATGTACCTTGACAACATTGTGCTGAGTAAAATAAGCCAGTCACAAAGGACAAACATATGATTCCACTTATACAGGATACCTAGGGTAGTCAAATTCATAGAGACAAAAAGTAGAATAGTGAGTGCTAGGGGCTGGCAGGAGAGAGGAATGTGGAGTTAGTGTTTAATGGGCATGGAGTTTCAGTTGCTGAAGATGAAAAAGTTCTGGCAATGGATGGTGGTGACGGTTACACAACATGAATGTACTTAATGCCACTGAACTACACACTTAAAAATAGTTAAAATGGTCCGTTTTATATGTATATTTTATCACAATAAATAAACAAGAGCAACTTGCGTTGATAGATACCACAATTTATTATAAAGCTACAAGAATCAAAACAGTCTGGTACTGGCAAAAGTGAAAATAATTAACATACGTGAATGCTCAGAAACAAATACTGGTATTATGAAAACTTAGTATATGATAAAGATCAAATTTCAAATCTATGGCAATGAGATAGGCTCAAACTATTTATTTAATCAGTTTGAGCCTAGTTTGGTTTTCCATTCTGAACAATAAGAATTAGACCTTCATTTCACATCATACATAAAATAAAGTCCAGAGTAAAGGAATAAATGTTGTAATATACATATGTGTGTACACACATATATATCTGCATATGATACAAGAAACAATAGTGGGCTATTTTATAGTGTTAAGAGATAAGAATGTATTAGATGATATTAAATAATCTAGAAATTGACTTTTACTGGCAAAATTGTGGGAAAAGAGTACTCATTGAGGCTACGTCACTACAACTTCTAAAAACATATAGCAGTATGTTAAGAGTTAGAAACGCATAATCTCTAGAGGCTCTGATAGCCAGTTTAGCTCCTGATCCTTGAGGCAACATCCTTTAGCCAGACACAGTGGCTCATGCCTGTAATCCCAGTACTTTGAGAGGCCAAGTCAGGTGGATTACTTGAGGTCAGGAGTTTGAGACCAGCCTGGCCAACATGGTGAAACCCCATCTCTAATAAAAATACAAAAATTAGCCTGGAATGATGGCAGGTACCTGTAATGTCGGCTACTTAGGAGGCTGAGGCACCAGAATCATGCTAACCCAGGACCCAGGAGGCAGAGCTTGCAGTGGGCCAAGATTGCGCCACTGCACTTCAGCCTGGAAAACAGAGCGAGACTCAGTCTCAAAAAAAAAAAAAAAAAGCAAAACCATCCTTTTTCTATTTGAACTTTAGTTCTGTCTTTAAATCTTGATTAGATGTTTCTTGCCCTCTGGCTTGCAAATTCTCTTGATCCACTTGCCAGTTTTATCACTTTACTTCTGTTCTTCATGGTTTCCCATTAAGCTGTGTGTATTAGGGGATAGCAAAATTTATTAGATTCTGGTTTTGCCCAAATATTGGGCATGCTTTAATAACAACCAAGACATTTCATTATTTGGATAGGCATGGGTACCTTATCAAGCGGATTAAAAGGATATTATATCTGTCCTTCAGAAAAGAACAGGAAAAACCTTGCTATGGATTATGGATTAGCATAAAGAAAAACAATCAGGCATAAATCAAGACTAAAAGGGAAGATTAATAGGAATTTCACTTCACATAACTTAATGGCTGTTTCAATAAATGAAACTAAAGTTTTCCCTGGATCCAAGAATTCAAACCATATTTATAAGTGTATAATGTATTCAGGTACTATTTGGTTTAAATGAGTTTGTTGGGCTAGCCTGGGAAATGTAATCATTTTTATTATTTTCTACACAAAAAGAAAATGCAGCAGTTTCTCTACAGTTGCACATAAATAAAATTTTTTTACTATAAAATGAGCTAATGTATAAAGTACAACTCTATACCATAATAAAAATAGTAATACTTTGAAAAACTTCATAATCTATGTCCCAGCCACCCCACTTGGGAATCCAACAGAAATAAGAGTACTACTAAATAGATACAAATACCAATACTTGAAATTATATGTACAAATGTGTTTATTTTTGCAGTTTATAACAGAAACAAAAACTGAAAAAACAGATCAATAGAAGATGTATAGTTGAATAAATTATAGTACATTTATTCTACAGAATATTACACAGCCAATTTAAAAATTACAAGATCTATCTATATGATTTAAGCTCAAAAAGTGTCTATAACATATTTGTTAAATAAAAAAATTTCAGTGTGATTGCAGTATTTGGAGGTAAAATGGGAAGTAAAACTACTTGTAAATAGGTTTGAATAATGTTACATCAGCAAAATGGGGGAATGATTAAAGACTAGAGAGAAGATTCTATTTGACTTTACATACTTTCCATATTCTTTAAATGGCCATCATTAGCTTGTATCTTCTTACAAATAAATATTCTTATAAATAATTTAAAAATCAAGGGAGTGAACCATGGAAATGCCCAGAGAATTCTATAACTATCCTTTGTGGATGTTAGGATCTGCCTAGTAGAGATGGCTTAAGGAGTAGTAGTGACACCATAGGGGTCTGGGGTAATCAGTGGGGTAGGGTCATCAGTTCTGCTACTGTGTAAGACTCTATTAGGGTATCCTTGAAGGACAATTCTCTTTCTTGCTTAATGATGGGCCAGGAACTGGCATTTGAAGATGGCACTCTTCAAGTTGATCCCCTATCCCCTCTTTAACCTCTTGGTCTTCAACCCTGTGTTCACTGTCACTTTTTTCCCCAATATGTCTCAATTTTGGCATTTCAATAGGATGGTTCCTTGTTGTGTGTGTTGGGCAGGAGGATGTTTAGCAGTATCCCTGGCCTCTACCCATTAGATACAAGTCGCACTTCTCTCCCAGTTGTAACAACCAAAAATGTTTCCAGACATTGCTAAGTGTCCCTTGGGGGGCAAAATTACCTTGGTTGAAAACCACTGGCCTTAATTCAGCAGGATAAGATATCTTGACCAAGGTAAACTGGTAATCTGCATAAACAAACTTTCACTCAACCAATTAAGGTAGTGGCTATTAAGAGTCTTTATACACACACCAAAAAATCACGTAACATGCAAAGTGTTCTGGATTATTTTTGTTCCATCATTTCACATCTTATCTTTTGAAATAAAATCTTTAAATAGTAAACCACATACATCTATTAAAAGTGAGAATAGAACCCTATTGTCTCTCGGATGCTACCAATCTGCTCCCAGGATGTGCGAAGAGCCAGTTGTTGCCTAGAAGGAAAACTTTTCTCTGCCTTTAACTCTATTAGAATGGTGAAAAAGAAAATCCTGTGTGGTAAAGAAAGAAAACATGTATAAGTGCCTGAAAACTCACACTTAATATGTATTACATGCATAGGCTTTACAGATCGCTTCCTTGCCCAAGGCCAAATCTTCAGGAATCATAGAAGAATTTAGAAGATAAAGTCTTAGCCGCTGTGGCTTACAACATATGACAAACAACATACAAAAGAGAGGCAGTTACACACATACATAACATTTTTAAAAGGCACTGCCCCACGCCCCAGTACCAGAGATTTTTTTTTTTTTTAATTATAAGGCATAGAGTGTTTTTACCAGGATAGTGCTAAATGCTCCAGCTTCAGCATCTCCTCCAAGAAGACAGAAAAACTGGTTTGTTTATTGAAGCCATTGCCATGTATTTGTGAAAAACAGAGTCGAGGGCTATGAACTTTATAGGGCTATAGACCCATAGTGAAGGTGAGAGGAGGGGTAACATTTTTAAATGGAGAATAGTGATAACGTCGTCTCAGACTTACTGGAAGTCACAAGTTGTTTTTAAGCCCTGCATGGCAGCTGTTTCATTTTTAAAAGTTTATTGAAAGTGGACATTATTTACACCATGTTCATACAAAAATACAAGCAGTGTTTCCCCAGCACCTGTGGCAGATGTTTAAGGGGAAAAACTGAGCTCACATAACCTCAAGAATCATAAACATGCCAACCTTTTCCAAAAGAATACCTCCCTTTATTGGCAAGTCCAGCCTCCCATTTCATGCCGGATCTCTTATCATGATTTGAACTTTGATGAACTGCCTCTTAACCCACCTTTGGCTATGAAACTGTCAGGTCTTATAAGCTAAATAGGTTCAATACTGGTCAGTGCCCGAATGGACACACTCCAAGGAAAATCAGAGTGTTGTCTTAGAAAGCAGTGACTCAGAAAGAGGTGGGTGAGCCTCTGAACTTTTTCAGAACCCTAGTTTTTGGCTACTGGGAAAGAAAAGAAAAACAGAGCAGCAGATGATCCTGTTTGGACAAACAGCTTGCTTCAAGGAGAGAGTTCTCAAAGTATGTTTTCCAGGCTCCTCAAGAAAACATGTGGACTCTTGAAATCTTACAGTTTTGTCATATGCCAGTGCTGGGGATAAAATGATTTACCTATTGTACTCTTCTTTGGTCTCATTTAAAACATTTTTTTCTTCCCATTTACTTAAATAAATTTGGTCTTTGTCTGACTGTTGGTTTGTCTGATTTTGCTCTGGTCATTAGGAGTCAAGAGTGGAGAAAGGGAGTTATATGGGTTTGTCACTGATGGTTTAGGGGAGAAGTGAGGGGTGTGAGGGTGGCCTGGCCAAGTTGAAGTGGTCTGCGTATCGACATGTTTAAAGGTAACCTGTCCAGGGCAATGGAACTCATGGGGTGAAAGCAACAAGGGCTCATTCTGTGGTCTTTGAAATCCTTCTGGTATAATATAAAGTGGCTTGACATACATGATATAGTAATACCATATCATGTATGTATTGATCATATTACAATGTAGATATTGATATATTTATAGAATCTTTGGCAGCAACTGAAATAGCCACAGGCCTTCCAGGGTATATCTAAGCAAATATCATCATCATCAAAGATGGTGTATTTGTCGATATGAGGAAGCCATAGCTAATGGACTTTCCCACTTTCCAGGCTCTGTTCTTAGATAAAGTACCCCTCCCTGGTCCTTGCTCCTCAGAATCCTTGCTCTTATTAGAAGCGAATGATTCAGTGATGCTTGTTAACACATGATAAGGAAGACCTTATTCAGAACCATCACAATAAGCATATGACCACGGTAACTGGGGCTTGCAGTAGAAGAGAGAAATTAGATTCAACTTCAAATACAGGATGGGCAATCGAGAATTTACAGCCAAAGAGCAGGGTGGGGGTCAGGGGATGAAAAATTATTAAGAGAAAATATCAGCGATAAAAGACATCTGGCTAAATCAACCCAACAGGATTCTTGCTGAAAACCGGCCAGCATGATCAGACGTCACCTGGGGGAAGACGGAGGATTGAGGAACACAATCTGACATTGAAGGTGATCAAATACTGGGGGCAGTGGAGTCTTAATAAACTTACCTAGCAGGGTGCTGGCTAAAACTAGACTTTTATAAGAAAGTTCACAGACAGGCCTAGGAGAAGTTTCAAGAGACCCAAGTTTGGTCAAGCAAAGAAACTTTTGTCACTCTTCAGCAAGCTCATGCCCAGTGGAGAGAGTGTTCATATTGTAAGGAGTGCAACTCGCTTCCATGGAATCGGGTAGTTCAACTCCGGCTCATTTCTGATATGCTTCTGACTGAAACTCAGATAACACTCCATTTGAAGAACAGGACATGAGAGCTGGAAAGGATTTTTAGAATTACTTATAACCAGCTCCATCAACTTATGCATAAGGAAACTGAAGGGGAAATGGTCCAAAATCACCAGCTAATTGGTGTTGAAGCCGACACTAGAATTCACATTTTCTGGCTCACAGAGCTTTTGAAAATTGCATCACAACTCTAGGATGCTCACCGGGGAAGCATACTTTTCATTATACCCTTCTCTACCTTGGACACACAAAAGCAGATAAGAAAGAATTTTTGTAGCACTCATTTATAATCTTAAATTTTAGTAGTCTTGATATAGACATCTTCCTAAACAACTGTTTCCCCTTCTCTAATTTAAGGTTCTGTATCCTTCAGCTGAGGATTTTTCCTGCTTGCAGCCTTGGAGACCATTCTCCTTCTGTGTGTGTCTGTGTGGTTGGGGTAAGGGAGGAAGAACAGGGCAATCATTCTCTCAGAAGCCTATTTCATAGAACTCACACCAGAAAAAAAAATCTGATGACTCAAATTACACTTAGTGAATGGGTTATCATTAGCAAATTTTAAAATAAGATTTGCTTTGCTACATTCAAAAGAAATATTAGGCCAGGCCTGGTGGCTCACACCTGTAATCCCAGCACCTTGGGAAGCCAAAGCAGGAAGATTGTTTGAGACCAGGCGTTCAAGACCAGTCTGGGAAAAATAGCATGACCCCATCTGCACTAAAAGATTTTTTAAAAATTAGCCTCACATGGTGCACAAACCTGTAGTCCCAGCTACTTAGGAGGCAGAAGCAGGAAGATCGCTTGAGCCCAGGAGTTTGAGGTTACAATCAGCTATGATCATGCTACTCCACTCCAGCCTGGGTGACAAAGTGAGACCCTGTCTCAAAAAAAAATAAAAAAAGAAATATCAAGAACAAATCAAAGAAAGGAATTAACCAAGAACATCTTTATAGTTTAACAATCATTAAAAATGGAAACGTATTTATGTTTCTAATAACTTAAGTAATGACGAGCAGGAAATTAGTCAAGAATTGTTTTCACAAGAAGTTGGTGGGTGAGAGGAAGATGGCCTTGGCAACTCAAAGGTCTATAAAGCCTTCAATATCACTAGGAAAAATGGTTGGGCTTCCCCCTCACATTTTTCTATGTTTTTCTTTCAAGGCTTCTTATGATATTCTTTGGTACCTAATTGCTTTAACACAATTGCTAAAAGAAGGGGCGTAGAACCCTATGCAACCCCAGGGATGGCCCTGAGTGTCATAGTTTAAATTAGTAATGTGCAACTTATCCTATGCCATAATTACCCTAAGTCATCACATTTTTCCTGTCATGTCTTGCAATTAACCTTGTGCCTAATTATGTTTGGCTTGTAGGAGAGAGAAGCCAGAGATGCTAAAAGAAAAAGTTTAGACAAATTAAATTTAGCAGAGTTTATTTGAGCAGAGAACAATTTATGAATTGAGAAGCACTTAGAATCTCCTCTACCCAGCAATGTGGGTAGGCATATTTACAGAGAGAAAAATAAAGTGACAACAGAAACAGCTTGATTGGTTACAGCTCAGCATTTGCCTTATATGGACATGGTCTGATCAGTCAGCAACCTTTCATTGGCTGAAGCTCAGCTGCTATGATTGGCTGAGACTCAGCTACTTATCACAAGAATATACTTTTAAGTTAGGTTGCAGTTTGTTACATACAGAGACAGCTTTAAGCCAAAATTAATTTAAAACAATTTCCCCTCTTTGGTCTCCTTCTCAATTTTGAGAGATTGACCAAAACCTTGGGCATTGATGCCACCCTCTGTCACCATCATAATGGTTGGTTGTTCTCAGTATGAGATTCATACTACTTCACAACAAGTCACTTGGATGATTCTTTATGTTCTCTTCATATTTTTGTTTTTCTAACTGTAGTGAGACCATTTGACATACAACGAATGGCTACATATGAACATTTAAACTTTTTGAGAGGATATGGCACACCAGGGACACTATTATGATGGTTATCAAAAAATAATGCTGAGAGATTGAAGTATATTCCTTAACAGGGGCCCCCACAAATTGAACTGGTCAAAATCAAATATATCAAAAATGAACCAGAAAAGGAATCTACTTGTTTTAATCAAGTAGCTTGTTTGTTGATTTCTTGCAACTGAGTTTCTGCCATACCAGATGTATTTATCCAAGTGCAGCAGGAGGTGTTAGCTATCACACACACTCCCCCCATTCAGCCAACAGATAGTCCAAAGCAATTATGTTATCTAAAACAACTCAAGCAAGAAAATTTAAAGAAGTTTGCTGGATAACTATAGCCTTTTCAGTACAGTCAACTATAGTAGCTAATGTTTAACATAGATTTCAAATCAAACTTTATTTACATTTATACCAAACCAAGAAAGGAGTATTCTGCCAAAAGATGCCCATTTAGAGGCATTTATGCCTTCTGGCAAATTCCCCTTTATTTCATACTACGAATTATGAGGTTTAGATCAATGTGAAGTTTCCAATTGGTTATGGAGTGATACTATTATTAGGATCCTTAATCCACATTGTTCCTTTTTTTTAAAATTATTGAGACATGAAGTTGCCCACGCATATGGTTGTTATTAAATCTTGCACAGATAAAAATATATCCTAGAGGGGCACAACAGACAGATCCCTGTGGGATGCCTTATGCATTAGGAGTCATCAGTAGGAAAGCACTAGTAATATTTATCTAAGGCTCCATTATTGAATCATTGCATGGTTGGAGGCTACTGACAATTAAGGGATTAATGTTATAAATTTGTCTACAAACTGTTGAATTATCTTTATTTTGGTTTTCTCAGTCAATTTCTGGCATAATTTTACTGCAAAACCCTCATTATAGATTTTGTCTACTCTTAAATTTAAACAGGGAATCCGAACTCATAAATCTAAAAACCTAACCCTATATAAAGGACCAGACGAGCAATTTAAACAGATAGCCACACTTGGAATATTAGTGAAATTTGTTACAGGGTGAACCAGAGAATCTCTAAGCTCACATAATAATTTAGGTTTAACGTGTCCTGTCCAGCATTCAGTTAAATTCCCTGCAGAAGCTATCAATTATGATATCTTAGTTATCACATTATCTTGCCACATATAAACAGAAAAGAAATACAAGAAGAAATGGGACAAAGATCTTATGGTGACAGAAGAGAGAAGTCTTGACGATCTGTGATTTTGGGAAAGCTATCTGCATCTAGGATGCCACCTGTTTCTGAAGAGATACCTCTCTGGTCAGTTTTACCTTGAGGTCTCCAATGAGCCTGTAAGAGTCTGGAGGTATCTTTTTGAGTTGAGAGAAGCCCCACAACTCAAGGATCCAAGACTCGAGGCCCTAAAATTTTGCTACAGAGAAAAACTTAGGATGATCCCTTCAATGGAGTTCAAGGGCAATCTTTCTCTAGTACTTTGGCATAATGCATTAAAGCCTTGCAATACTGTATCACGTCATAGTTTGTAAGAGCAGGCGACATGTGAGCTTCTATTATTAGGAGGTTAGGCCTCCCGGTAACTATTTCATAAGGAGTTAGTCTGTATTTTCCACGAAGGGTAAGTCTGATTGCCATCAGTCAGTAATACCTTTTACCAAGGTAATACAATTCATTCAGTTAGCTTTGCCTAATTCCATTGTGTTTGTAATACCTTACTTAACTGTTTTACAACTTGTCCAGTGAAATGAATACCTCTATGACTGGAAAATTCTCCAGGAATGCCCCATAAGGAAAACATATGTTCTAGTAAGCATTTAGCTACTGTTATAGCGTTAGCCTTCCTGTATGGAAAATCTTTTATACAACCAGAAAACATGCATGGAAAGTGGCAATTGACAAAAATCCATCTGTAAGTGTTCAAATATCCAACAGGTGCTAGAAATGTATCACCTGAAGTTTTTATTGCCTTACCAGAATTATGGGTTTGACAAATCAAACATTGGTTACAAACCATTTAATTAATTTTAGAACAGTCATCCCATCAATTTTTAAAATAATTTTTATCATTTTATTTACTTCATGATGAGTCATAGAGTGCAGAGCTTTTAATAATGGAAAAAGTAAAGACTCAGGAAGGACCAGGCAGCTGTCCAGGCTCCTCACATTTAACATTGGACTTACATCATCTTAAATACCAGTTTTATTTCTACAACTTAGGGGTATGACACTGTTTGTTAAGTAGGTTATCATAGGTAATTGGACTTGGATCAATTTTGCGGAGTTCATTCAAATTGCATATCTAATCAAGTTTCATACTGGCTGACTTAGCATGAAAATCCCCCAAAGCATTTCCTTGGTATTCAATTTATTCTTGTCCTGCTTGATATTGGGTTAGCAGTTTTACAAAACTAATCAGTTTTTTTCATTAAAGTTCTGGGAATTTTTACCCAGTCCAATGGTATAATCCAATTTCTAGGAATTTCATGTAATTTCTAGAACACATATTAATAACACGTTGATGTAAATATAATTGAAAAAAGGTTTAGTATTAGTTATTATTTGACAATGCTGCTCATATAATTTAATATGGTGAATAAGCCCAGTTAGTTTACTATAACTCTTCATAAGGAGAGATACCCTTTTGAGATATTCCAGGAGACCATCTGGAAAATCCCAAAGTTAATTTGAGGTCAAAAAAAATTTAGAATTTAATATTGGAAATCTGTCAAAAAATATCAAGGGTTTAAAACAGCTGCTCAAAATAGAATCACAGGTCACTGTGAAAGCAATAGTCATTTATTTAATTAAAAGACTTCAAAGGCAAATTCAAAAAGACACATAATTGTAGAAAAACTTTAGCTCTTTTAACAGACAAGACGCAGTTTCTTAAGTGATCAAAAGCCTAATAAAGACAACATGAAGCACAGGAAATCATCTTGGTAAAACACAGAATCTTTCTTTCCTAGGCGGATTACCTAAAAGCTAAAGAAAAACTTTCAACAATTTCCTATTATAAGCAGACCAATACTCTATGAAAACTTTGTTGTTTTAACAGAGATGACCGAATTCTAGTTTTGCATCAATGTACTTTTGATATTAGTGCTCAATTTTTAGGAAAGGTTATGAATGATTCCCTTCTAATCTTAACCAGTTTGGTCACACACAAAATTCCTTTCACCAGATGCATCTTCCACAAGCTTCCTACAATTTCTTACCCATTTAGTTTTTTATTTCACACTTTTCCTCTTTCTTATTTTAAAACAACCAGTCATTCTACTTTAGGACAAAAATTACACTTTTTTCCTTAACAAACAATACTTCCTCATACCTTATAGCATTTCCTTGCCAAAAGCACACCTTACTTTCCTTGCATATTTGAATAGTTTAATTTCAGTTCCATATATGAACTAGAATCCTTAATCCTTAGTGGCTTTAATTTCTAATGAACAATAAGAGGTAAACAATACTGAACTGTCTGTACACAAGAAATCTGCAGATTGTAAAATCTATGAATCATAAATTTTAGAAGCATGTGTTTTTTTCATAGTACAATTTGTCAGAGTGGCACAGAACATGTTTACTAACAGTCCCAAATATCTTTAGTCTCTTTGTAACAAGAAACTGTAAAGAAGGCAAAATTTTATCTCTATCCTTTTAGGATTTATGGCTAGACCTGAGATTTAAATTGTTGTTTATAAAGACTTCTCTGAGCCTTAACGATCCATTCTTGATTATAAGAATGTTTAAACCTTGTAGTATAGGGAGGACGTCTTTCATATAGAAATTCTATTTTCCTCACATCTATTTAACTCACTTGTTTTTAACAATTATGCTTGGATTTCTAATTGTAAAAAAAGACATTAAATAGCTAGCTGTAATCCTAAGTTATTTTGCTTGCTGAAAAACTTTAAAATACAGAAATAAAAAGCTTATTTTACCAGTAAACGGAGGTAGGAAAAGTCATGCATCTCTACCATTTAATGATGACAACTCTAAAGATATGCCTATTTTAATCAAACCAACAATATTCTTATTTATGAAAAATTATTCAAGTCACATGAATTAGGAAAGCATCTGGGTTAGTTCTTATTTTTCTGAAAGGATATTTAATTTATATAAGCACATATTTTTCTTTAAGCCAATTAAATAGAGCTCTTTCACAATTTAGTTTTGGCAATATCATTAGGAGATAGAAAAGGATCACACATATATATCATACATATAGGCATATATAAACATATAGATAGAAACAGATCATATAGCTTTCATTCTAAAATTTTAGCCATCTGCCAGATACAAAAATACAAGCATTTTGTATGCCTGGACTCAGCATGGATACTTCCAATCTTGCCTTACAGTCAGAAACTAGTTCAGCCTTTGTTTATTTGTTTGTTTTCAAGATTGAATGACAAATGAATCAATTGGGGTTTTTTCCCAAAAAGGAGTTTGGGGAGATAGTAAATATCATGACAACAAGAAAGAGGTGGACAGAGTTGGCAGAGCGTATAGTCAGCAGGGGTTTAAGAAGAGGGGACTCAGCCAGGCACAGCAGCTCACGCCTGTAATCCCAGCGCTTTGGGAGGCCGAAGTGGGCAGATCACCTGAGGTCAGGAGTTCAAGATCAGCCTGCCCAATATGGTGAAACGCCATCTCTACTAAAAGTACAAAAACTACCTGGGTGCAGTGGCATACACCTATAATCCCAGCTACTCGGGAGGCTGAGGCAGGAGAATTGCTTGAACCCAGAGACGGAGGTTGCAGTGAGCCAAGATCATGCCATTGCACTCCACCCTGGGCAAAAAGAGCAAAACTCCATCTCAAAAAAATAAATGAATAAATAAATAAATAAAAGAAGAGGGGATCCAGTCAACCAAGAGGTTCTCATAGGAGAAGTAGGCAGGACTGAATACAGAAAACACAAACAAACTAATTCTTATACATGTTTTTCTGAAAATGGTCCAAGTGTTAATTAGGTAAGTTTGGACACAGGAACTTTTTGAACTTAATTTGAAACTCTTGCCATAGGAATGTTTTTTCTAAGAGATTGATTATTGTCTTTTAGTAGGTAAACATTCCAGGCCAAAACGAATGGTTCCATCAGATGGCTGCTGTGAAGGTGGATAATTTATTTTCCAATGGCCTGACCACTTACAATAAAGGCAGGCATCTCAGGCCATAGGATTCTTTCCTTTGGGGTCCCTTAGTTTGGGGAGGAGGTCCTCTTGGTCTTTTTAGCTGTTGTAACTGTAAAGATATGCACCTCTTTGCTTTTTGAAGAAGTTGCCCCTTGAAGAAGTTGCCTCAATGAGACTACTCTAACTCTAAGTTACCTTTAGTAAAGTTCACCCATTTCTGTAAAAAATCAGTTTCTGGGCAGGGTCCAGTGGCTCATGCCTGTAATCCCAACACTTTGGGAGGGCGAGGCGGGTGGATCACAAGGTCAGGAGATCGAGACCATCCTGGCTAACACGGTGAAACCCCGTCTCTACTAAAACTACAAAAAATTAGCCAGGTGTGGTGGCAGGTGCCTGTAGTCCCAGCTACTCGGGAGGCTGAAGCAGGAGAATGGCCTGAACCCGGGAGGCGGAGCTTGCACTGAGCTGAGATCGCACCACTGCACTCCAGTCTAGGCGACAGAGCAAGACTCCGTCTCAAAAAAAGAAAAGAAAAAGAAAAAGAGAAAGAAGAAAAAAAGAAAGAAAATCAGTTACTGGGTACATAGTTCTTATACATGAAATTAGCTGGAGTCTCAAATGGAGGAGTTCTGGCCTTCTTGGATCCAAATGAACCCATGAGTCCCTCTTCTTTAGTAACCTTATCTACTTACTGAACCCAGTACAGTTTCTGCATGACCCAGTTAGAAAACTAAGGCCTCCCTATAAGACCCTCTCCTGTTTCTGTTGCAACTTCTGAACCCAGGTCTGATTTTTTTTTAATGCTCAAATAAACTCAGATTTCAAAACACAACTTCATGGAGCTTGAACCTGAGAGAGAACTCACCCATCACCCCAGTTGCTGCAAGAGATCAGTGAGCACAACGGCCTGGTGGGTACTTCCACTTGGTCACTCACTACTTCTGACCTGAGGGTTGCAGGACGTCTACTTCAGACCCTACCTCCAATAACAAATAGTAAAAAAAAAAAATGGTAGGTAAGTGGCTCACACCTCTAACCCCAACACTTTGGCAGGCGGAAGTGAGATGATCACTTGAGTCCAAGAGTTGGAGAGCAGCCTGGGCAACTAGTGAGTCCTGTCGCCACAAAAAATTATAAAAACACCAACTAGCCCGGCGTGACAGCATAGGCCTGTGCCCCCAGCTATTCATGAGGTTGAAGCAGGAGGATTGCTTGAGCCAAGGAGGTCCAGGCTGCAGTGAGCCTTGATTGCTCCATGGCACTCTAACTTGGGCCACAGAGAGAAACTCTGACTCAAGAAAAGAAAAGAAAGACATTAAACAAATTAAATTCAGCAAAGTTTATATGAGCAAAGACCAATTCATAAATCTGGCAGCACTCAGAAACTTCACCCAGCAATGTAGGCAGGCCTTCTTTATTGACAGAAAGAGGACATTACTTACAAAACAGCTTGATTGGTTACAGCTCAGAATTGCCTTATATGGACAATGCTCTG
This sequence comes from Theropithecus gelada, assembly GCF_003255815.1. NCBI lineage: Eukaryota > Metazoa > Chordata > Mammalia > Primates > Cercopithecidae > Theropithecus > Theropithecus gelada. The sequence continues at coordinate 48,518,323 of NC_037686.1, read as the reverse complement.
ATCAGTTGGTGATCTATGATTGGCTAAAGCTCAGCTGCTTTAGCCAATTGGCTGAGACTCAGCTACTTTTTATAAGAATATACGGTTAGTTAAGTTTCTACATATGGAAGCAGTTTGGGGTCAAATTTAATTTAATTTAGCAGAGGAAAGGACCTTTGCCACTCAAGAACAGGAATCGTGGATCCTATTTGAGTTCAGTCTTCCTTACCTGTCCTCTTTTTCATTGTTTTTTGGAATAAAAAATGTGGCAGGTGGTTCTTTTGAATGCCTTCAACACTATGTAATGAAAAAGGCATACATTTTCTTCAGCTAATCTTAATTTATTTTCAAATTGACCCCAGAGGTGAATTACAAACCAAAAGGACCTACAACCTTAAGAAGACAGCAAAGCTACATGGGGAAAAAAAAGGTAAGTTCATATGCCTCATAGGCCAGGAAAAATATTGAGTCGAATTACACCCATGAATTATTTACACTATTTCTCTCTGCTAAATCTAAGCAAACATTCCACTTGCATCAAATCTACTCCAGGAGTTTTAACTGTTTATTGTAAAATCAAGTGCACAATAGCCCTTTCATGAAATATTTAGCTATATGTTTAGCACTAACAAATATCACACATATATTATGAATGTTTCCTTATTATAAAGCTGAACATTCAGTGCATGAAACTTTAAGCTCTGTATTCCAAATCGTTATGAACAAGATGTTTCCTCTCGGGCAATTTATTCTGGTGATGTGGAACCTTTGAATAAATAGTGACGCTAGTATTTTTAATAGCTGTTTCCCACCACATATTGCAAAGGAAACATTAACAAGGGCTGAATTCATAACTCATCATTGTACCAGGTCCCAGATTTAACAACATTTATGGGGAAACTATAAATTATCTTATATGCGAATATTCTGCCACTTGGATAATTTCATTTGGCTACATGTTCTCCACCTTATCATTTTGAACAGAAGAGATATCCTGTTTATGAAACATCCTCAATAATGATAGAATAGTCTAACTCTAATAGAACCCCTTCAGAAGATGGGATGGCACATGCCTGCAATAATTTAACAACACTTTTTTTTTTTTTTTCTTTTTGATAAAATGTGTTTCTGAGATAACAGTAACAATAATGCTACACAAAATATTTATTTTCCTCCCTTCTTCTCTTTCTGGTCCCTTTGATCTGCTTGGCTTTAAATCTAGCAATAACCCATTCTTGTTTCATATTATTCTCCAAATCACTACTAATATTGTCAAAAGCTATTCGCTCCTCTGGTTAAGAGAGCGACTATCTTTTTTTCTTTTTTGATCTCAATAAAGTCCTCCAGTCAGAGGAATCATTATGTTTTACTGGTTTCCTCTAAATGATTGAAATATGTCATACTTTGTAAATCTTTATATGTTATGAAGTCCTGGACTGGGAACAACTTTTTAAAAAAATTAATGCCTGTGGTGCTTTTTCATCCTCACAAAATGTCTGTCGCTCTTCTATTTGTGAAGTATCACTTACAATCATAGCATGTCATATTTGGAAGACACAGTAGAGACCATCAGATCCAGTAAGTTTTAACCAGGGAAATCTTTTTAAAACATATGCTAAGCCCCTTGCTCATGGATTTAGGCTTAGCAGGTGTATGAGGGGGTGGGGAGGGATGAGTAATCTTTGTTTTTTCAGCTTCTGGATTTTTAAAAAATCTAGGACTAAGGAAGGCCTTTCTAAGTAAGTCGTAACACTTAAAAATATAAGAGAAATGCATCATTTGACTTCATAAAAATTAGAAATTAATACAAACATAATCAAAACCTCATAATCAAAGCCAAAAGAAAAATGACAAACTGGGGGAAGTATTTGCAAAAGCAATTTTCCTCAATAGATAAAGAGTTCTTATAAAGCAATAAGAAAACAAATTTCCACTCAATCTCATTCATAAGAACTGTACATTAAAACAATAAAATAACATTGTTATGCATCTTATTGCCAAAGATTAAAACATTTGGTAGTTTGAGTTTACACAGGTGGAAGGTACAATGGTGCTGCCACTTTGGAAGCTGGTTCACGACACAGAAGGTAGAGAATTTCTACATAAAAGGTAATGCCAGATTAAAACATCCCACTGCCCATATATATAAAATAACTCTCAAACCAAAGTTGCAAAACATGTATCAGCAGCAAACAGTAGAAGAAAGGAGTAACAACTGGGTACCACGTCTTCAAATGTTGTGGTCAATGAACTAAATAAATGATGTCAATGCTGTTCTTCATTGCTCATCACCAACCTTTCACTGCCCAAAAATGGAACTAGGGAAAACATAAGACAAAATTTTTGAAAATCCCATGAGTGTTCATCAATTTAAATAGAGGCATATTGCGGGGGATGAGCAAGCAACCTGGGAAAACTGTAGGAACACAGGCATAATAAAGGCTCCTGCACTCCCCGGTAGAATTTCAAAAATGGAAGATGGCCATCCTCTATAGCAAATAGAGTGAACTGGGCATTTAAATTTAATAGAAGACAGACTTTTAAATCTCATAAAAAACACAATGAAAGGAAGAAGAGAACTTAATAATGACATGAATTAATTTAAATAGGAGCTGGGGAAGAAATAGATAATAAAACATAGAAATATAAAGTAAAGGGAACTAACCATTGAGGAAATAAATTGAGAATCAAAAAATAGCATTATAGATTTAATAGCAATGTTAAAAACAGCAAGAGAAAAATATACATGCCTGAAAATTAAATTGTTGGTAGGAAAACCTGCAGATAAACTACAAAGGAAACAGAGATTAATGCATTAGACAGAAGAAAATAGATGTAAAATGCAACAAGATTCTATATAAAGTAATTAATGTTGAACTAGAAAAAAATGTTAACAAAAAGGAAAAGTACTATAAAATGTAATATAAAAATTTCTTTGGAATGAAGGAAGAAGTAAGCATGCAGGTCATAAATGTATACCATATTCCCAGAAAAGTTGATACAGAAGAAAAATTACATCAAGATGTATTCAAATTAAATTTTTGAGTTTTAACATGAAAAAACAAATGTCTAGGCATCCACACAGCAAAGCAAGACATTTTCAAGCTGTAGGGTAAAACAAGAGTAAGACAATTTCCACTACAACTCTCCATTCTAAAAAATAGTAATGTCTAGAACATTCTGAGGGAAAATGAGACATAAAACAATTATATTTGGTAAATTTTTCCCTTTTCTATAAAACAGCTGAATCGTGTTCTCATTCAAGCACCTCGAAAAAAATAGTAATATGACACTTTGGTGAAAAACAACAATAATATCAATTAAATCTAGGTAACTGAGAAATAAATCAAAATTTAAAAACTGAAGATAGAAGAGCCACGTTTTTTTTTTAAAAAAGTGATAAGTCCTAAATCTGTTAAATATAGAAATATGGCTTAAAAACTAAGGGAATAATCATTGCAGAATAGATTGTAAAGTGATAGGCCTTAACAACATTTTCTAAAATTTTTTAACAAAACTTTGTTGGGGACAGGAGAAGACAAAATAGAACGTTGTGTAAGAGTGGATTTAATCTTCAGTATTTTTGGAATCTTCCTTTTTAATTTAGGAAGGAACTTTTAGAAACTAATGTCTCTTGTGGCAATGAAACACTTAGCTAAAGTGTGAGAGATTCCTTCAGTTTCACCTGAGTTTCTTTTATCCTGCTGGATCCAAATAAAAGTTAAGTGTAATATACTTTTAAAATGATCATATATACCATAATTCTTTTTAAAATAAAATTAATTTATCTATCTGGCTTTCCTTTACAAGAGTATTAATAGATATCTGTTATGATAGTCATATAATATAAAAAATGGTGATTTCTATTTAGTTGTGCATTCAAATAAATCTTGCGCTCTTTTTTATTGTTCTTTATTTCTTTGATTCGTATAAACATGTATGATCTTTTCAAAAAGAGATTCTTATGCTAAAAAATTCTGGTGTGCATTATTCTAAACTCATTTTAAAATTAATTTAGAACAGTAATTTCATTTCTAGGAATTCATTCCACATATCTATTTGCCTATACAGGCCTGTAATATAATACATAAAAGTATGTTCATTGTGGCAAACTTAAATGTCTGTCAACAGAAAATTGATTAAGTAAATCATGGCATATCCATGCAAAGAAATACTATGCAACTTTTAAAAATAATAAAGTAGATTTCAATCTCCAAAATATGCATCATTTTATAAAACTCAGCTGAACTGTGTTTACAGTATATTCCCATTTGAGTTGAAAAGAAAAACAAAGTTTATACACACACATATACTTATAACTACCTGATTGCAGACGCATAGAAAAAAATGTGTGTCGACATGCGCAAAAGTTATCAATAGCAATTTCATCTAAGGAGAAGGACCAGGAGGCTGTAATGGAGAATTATTTTGATTGTATTTTCTTTTAAAAATAATAAAGTAGATTTAAATCTCCAGGATAAGTATATTTTATATAATTCAGCTGAACAGTAGTTACAGTTTATGCCCATTTGAGTTAAAAAGGAAAGGAAAGTTATATATACACACACATATAGTTATAACACCTGGTTGTAAATGCATAGAAAATGTGTGTCGACATGCACAAAATTTGTCAATAGCAAGTGCATATAAGGAGAAGGACTAGGAGGCTGGAATGGAGAATTATTTTTTATTGTATTTTCATATACATGTTTTATCACATTCACTTACTGCTTTTTCTCTTTAGGGAAAAACAGTTTAAAAAAGAAAACTTTACTGGTTATTTCGTTGTTCAACACCTTTATTTTATGGACGAGAAAGCAGACTAGAAATCAATTAAGTGACTTGACCAAGCTCATATAGTTAACGTGAGATTATAATTCATATTTTCTGGAGTCAATTTTAATACATGCTATATATTGCCTCATGCTTATAATGTTGTTACCAAACAACAAATATCATCATCATACACAATCTACAGTCTCCCAGTGGTATGCTTAGAGTTTTAATAATTCCAAAAGGGGCAGGTTACAACTCCAGTAAGCAAGGCTTCTGGAGAAACCTGTGGCATGCTAGATGAAACCAAATTGCTAGCAGTGGAAATGAGTGTGCTTACATTCCCCATTGGTTTTCACCCCGAACCTAACATGCTTCTGGGTTTTGTGAAATGCACTGATGGTTTTCACCTAGTTTAATTTCAGTGGGCTCTTTGGATCAATTTATCACAGTCCTAAAAAAAAAAAAAAAAAATAGAAAAAAAAGAGAGCTCAGATAAAAAGAGAAATCACTTCACAATGTAGTTTTGGAATGTTTCCCTTTGAAGTCTACATTCATATTTCAACAAATTGTGAGACATCCCTAAATTCTAACGTGGAACATGTTCAAGTGTCATGTTCTGATCAGCATTTTAACATAAGGACTTCACACTTACACCGCAGATAAAACAATATGATTTTTTAAATTATTAACTGCTCAGCCTCCTGTGATTTTTCTGCAAAATCTTTGGCTGAAAATGGACAACGTAATGCCACTTTAAAAAAAAAAAATGAAGAAGAAGAAGAAGGAAAAAAAAACCCAGGAGGATTTTGGTTGAATTTTGACTCTTCCTTTTCCTAATTAAGCAGTCTTGGGCATGTTAGTTTCTAGCCATCAGATTTTCATTTTTCAAATGAGAATAATATTTTCAGTTTCTCAGGATTGAGGAGAGAACTGAATGAGATGATATGTGTCAAGTGCCAAAAACAGGCTGTGTCAAAAGTAGATACAAAATAAATGTTAATTTCCTTCTCCCTCCTTCTCTAGATGAAAAACAAGTTTAAAAGAATGTAGATATGTATGCTTAAAGAAAAATTATGCATATTGAATCAGATTTGAAAGAAATCAGCCTAAAATGGAAATGAACTCAAATTATGAATGTGGTCATTTAGTGAATTGAAATTAAATATACTTCATCTCAATGAAGTCAGAGCTGTCAACAGAAAGAAGGGAAAAGGCATGACTGCATTCTCATGTATTTCTTGTTCTTATATTTGCTTCTTTGCTTATAATTATCAAATACTAATGAGGGAAAGTGATTTGGAGTTGTATAATTAAAATGAAGAAAAGGTAATTTTAGGCAAAGTATGTGGAAAGTCTTTTGATAATGAGATTGAGACACAAGTATTTTCTAGAGAAGATAATTGAGTCCCTATAATTTGAGACACTAAAACTAAAATATCTCTATCAGATGTATGCTGTACATATTAAAGCTAATATTCTAGTGTTATTTTCTAATATGAAGCAGCTAATATTCAATAACATACCAATATTTTTACATTCTATTTTTAAAAAATTTGTTCTTCCTTATATTCTCTCATTTACATTCCATTTTTGTATACAATACACATATATTGATCACCATATAAAGGCATACATTATATATAGACATGTGTATGCATATTTAGGTGTATTAAGTCCTTAATATGTGATATCCTTTGCTTGGTAAGCCGAAGTGTGTGTGTATATGTTTATGTAAAACACACACAAAACAGGCTTATTATAATGATATTATTCTACCTCTATTTGTGTATACAAAGCACTGTACTAAACGACTAATCAAAGTTTTATTTGGATAGAGCTGATAATCTAATGAGAAAGAAACACATACTTAAAAACAAAAATATTGGCAAATATAAAGGTAGAAGAAAGAAAAGCAGTAAGTATGACTTGATAATCAAATTATCTGTCTTTAATATATCAAATCAGTGATGTGAATATGATGTGTGATATCCAATGGTGATAATGGTACTATGATGCAGAATATGATACAGAAGAGTTGCCTTTACATCTGACCACAGTTGAGTGGTCAGAATTAGACTTCTCTTCTGGGGTTGAAGCAGCAGACCTGAAGAACAGAAGATGTCAAGATATTAACATAAGCAATAATTCTGTCAGCAAAATTTTATTAGGCACCAAGTCAGTGGAATTCATTGCCAACATTTGTTATAGGAGATAAAACATAAAAAAAGAAGCACAGCACATACCATCAATACTTGATGTCAACAGTAGTTGTTCATAAAGGACTATGGTAAAGTTGTAGAGAGTAAAAAGTGTCATGAGAAATGTCAACAAAGAACTTTCAGAATTCAGAAAAGGAGGAAATACTTAAGAAATTTGATCCAGGAAGGAATTGCAAAAGAAAATACTATTTCCTCTTGTTCACAAAAATAGGAAGGATTTTTCTATATCGAGAGGAGAAAACACAGTAGAAAAGGTAAGATAGGAAGGAAAGCAAAGGGAAATCATGGTAGGTAAAATGAGAGATGAAAGCAAAAGAGAAAAGCCTAAAATTGCTTTACTATCAATATTAAAAATTCTTAATTACTCTGCTACCAAAGTGGAGCCACTGAAGATTTTAAGGGGATTTTTAAATCGTAATTGCAAAAATTTTAGGAAGATTCCTCTGGTAATGAGTTGACGGTTTGATTGGAGGAATGGACTCTAGAAGTAGAAAGATTAGATAAAATACTTGTGATTATTCAGAAGACAACTATGAGAGATGTCACAGCGATAGAACTTGGGAGGGAATAAAAACTTGGATGTGGAAGCAAAAGGAAAAAAAGAGAAATCAAAGATGACACAAGGACTTTCACTTCTAGCCATGAGAGTGTTATAGGGGCCAGATTTATCTTCCTGCCGTAAACAACCAGAAAACTGAACAAAATATATAAAACAACAGCTTTCTGACATCAGACAATTGGCAGCACAGGACCATAATCTCTGCAGGAAAAAAAAAAGAAAAGAAAAGAAAAAATAAGGTGAGTCTTTCAGCTACACTGGCACTCTGCCTGGAAGTAATTTGTAAACCTCTAGCCCAGGGAGGGGAAATTCAAGCAGAGCTTCATATTGCTGAATTGAAGAGACAGATATCACAGTTCAGAGTGGCAGATGTAGCTAAAAATTGCAAGACAGAATATCAGAGAAGAGAAAGCTACACAGAGAAAGAGCTCCAGAAATTTGAGTAGGGGTCTTCTGGAGCCTCTGATGAATACTAATCTGTGTATGTAAAGGGTAAAACTCCACACACGAGAACAACTTCTGGGCAAAAGACAATTACTATGAAGTTATACAAGATTTTTGAAAATTCCCAGAGCTCACATAAGGGCCAGGGATAATTTTAATTTCCACTAGTTAGAATGGAGACAGATTTTTGAATATGTAATTCAAAAAAGATCCAAGAAAGGCTATGTCTTAGAAATTAGCCTAAATTACTCCTAGAGTACAGGCTAATCTTGATCTGTCATGAAAAAAAAATCTTAACATCTTGAAATAATCCAACTGATCTATAAGAAGCTTAGCTACCTGCCAGAACAAAGTCTAATATTCTTTAAAGGAAAACAACAAAATCCAGTACCCAAAATATAAATTTACAATGTCCTTCATCAAATTAAATATTACAATATGTGAAGAATCAGAAGATGTGGCCCATACCAGAAGAAAAACGAGCCAATAGAAACAGAATCAGAAATGAAAGAGATGATGAATTAACAGACAGGGACATTAAAACAGCTGTTATAAATATGCATGATATGCAGAAGAATTTAAAGAAAAGCACGTACATAAGAAACAAAATAGAAGATACAAAAAAAACCTATAACTTCTAGAGATTAAACAGCACAAAATCTGAAATGAAAATTTTATGGATGAATTTGACAAAATATTATTTGCTGCAGAACCAAAATAAATAAATGACCTTGATGACATAACAAGATAAAAAAATGACAGATGAAACATCAATGGAGAAAAGAAGAAAGATGAAAAGACCTTCACTGATTGAGAGAAAATATCAAACTGTCAGATATATGTGCCACTGAAATCCCAAGAGACAAGTAAAATGAGAGACCAAAAAATAAAAAATATATATATTATTTTAATGACCAAAATACTTCCAAATTTGGTGAGAACTGTAATCCACAACTCCAAGAAGTTCAAAAAACCCCAAGCAAAATGGAGGTGGGTAGGCAAAACATATCACAATCAAATTGCTGGAAAACAATGCAAAGAGAAGTATCATAAAGGCAATGAGAGGAAAAAAAGGTCACATTATTGGACCGGATGTGGTGGCTCAGGCCTGTAATCCCAGCACTTTGGGAGGCCAAGGCATGCAGATCACTTAAGGCCAGGAATTCCAGACCAGCATGACCAACGTAGCGAAAAGCCATCTCTACTAAAAATACAATTATTAGCCAAGCATGGTGGTGCACGCCTGTAATCCCAGCAACTCAGGAGGCTGAGACATGAGGATCACTTGAATCCAGAGGTGGAGGTTGCAGTGAGCTGAGATCAAACCACTGCACATCAGCCTGGGTGACATAGTGAGACACTGTCAAAAAAAAGGAAGGAAGGAAGGAAGGAAGGAAGGAAGGAAGGAAGGAAGGGGAGAGAGAAAGGAAGGAACAAAAACTTCATGTTATTAAAAAGTGAACAAAAGATAAAACTATCAGCAGATTTCTAATAAGAAACTATTTTAGAAACTGACAAAAACAACTGTCCACTTAGAATGTTACACACAGTACAATATGTTTCAAAAATAATGGTGAAATAAAGACCTTAAGAAAAATAAAAACAGAATATTTTACCAGCAGACTTTCGATACAAAAAAAATTAAAGGAGATTCTTCAGGCAGATGATACCAGATGGAAAGTGACTTTACCGAAATGAACGGAGAGCAGTTAAAATGATAAATTTGTGGAGAAATAAAAATGACTAACTTTTTTCCTGTTTTTAAATTTTTTCTTTAAAAAATAATTGACCGTTTGAGGCAGAAACAACTCACTACGGGGTTTATAAAAAATGAAGATGTAAAATGTATAACAATAGAACAAAGGATGGGATTGAGAGATCAAAGTATACTGGACTGTTACATTTTATGTGAAATAGTATACTATGATTTGGGGATAGACAGCGGTGGGTGAAAGATGTGTTTTGTAAACCCTAAAACAACTGCTACGTGTAGCTAATAAGCTAGTAGTAGAAATAAAATGGAACATTAAAAAATAAGTAAAATAAGACAGGTAAAGAGGGGGAAAAGGGAGTCTTTTAAAAAACAGATGGAGCAAGGATAATAGATTTTAACCTAACCATAACAATCATATTAAAAAAATAAATGGTCTAACCTCTCCAGTTAAAAATCATAAATCACTCAAATGAGTAAAAAATCAAGACCTTATTATACATTGTCTACAAGAAACTCACTTTAAGTATAAAGATCCAGATAATTAAAAGTAACAAGACAGAAAAAAATACACCACGCAAATATGAATCTTAAGAAAGATGGAATAGCCATATTAATAATCAGGCAAAGTAGGCTTCAGAACAGTAACATTACCATAGATTTACAAAAGGGGCCAGGCGCGGTGGCTCACACCTGTAATCCCAGCACTTTGAGAGGCCGAGGCGGGCGGATCACGAGGTCAGGAGATCGAGACCATCCTGGCTAACACGGCGAAACCCCGTTTCTACTAAAAATATTTTTAAAAATTAGCCAGGCATGGTGGCGGGCGCCTGTAGTCCCAGCCACTCGGGAGGCTGAGGCAGGAGAATGGCGTGAATCGGGGCAGCGGAGCTTGCAGTGAGCTGAGATGGCGCCACTGTGCTTCAGCCTGGGCGACAGAGCGAGACTCTGTGTCAAAAAAAAAAAGAGGAATATTAAATAATAATAAAAGGACAAGTAACAAAAAAGACTTAGTCTACTTTTTATGCCCCTAATAACAAAGCTTCATAATACATGGAGCAAAAACTGAAAGAACTGAATTGAGAAATAAACAGATGTACAATTACAGTTGGAGGCTTCAATACACCTCTCTCACCAACTGATAGAACAACTTGACAGAAAATCAGTAAAGGCATAAAGGACTTGAGCAAGAATATCAACCAGGTGTATTTTTTTGACCTTAATAGAGCATTCCATCCAACAGTAACAGAATACACATTCTTTTCAAGTGCACATGGAGCATTCACAAAGAGAGATCAGAGAAAGTGTCAAGAAAACAAAAGGATTGAAATCATACGAAGTATGTTCTCTACATGATGTACCTTAGTTAGAAATCAGGAACAGAATGATATCTGAAGATATCTTTGGAAATTTGACAATTAAACAACATGCATTTACATTCCCTATAGTTCAAAGAAAATCTCAAAAAGACATAAGACACTATTTTGAATGGAAAAAAAATGAAAATACGTGTCAAAATTTATGGAAGGCAGCTAATGCAGTGCCTGGATAACTTATAAACTTGGGATAACTTATATGCTTATATTAAGCATTTAAGAAGAAAAGTCTTGAACTAATTATCTAAGTTTCCACCTGAAGAAAATTAAAAAGAACAAGTTAAAATAAGCAACAGGATAATAATAAAGCTAAGAGTAGAAATTAATAAAATAGAAAGCGGACAATCAAAAGAAGAAAGTCAATGAAGCTGAAGCTTGTAACGAAAAACAGTTGTAAAACCTACTAACCAGAAAGATTTGTAAAATCTACTGACAGATGATCAAGATAAAAAGAGAGAAGAGACAAATTACCAATATCAGACATGAAAAAGGGAGCATTGCTACAGAGGTCATAAACAAAAAAGAAAAATAAAGGAATACATTAGCAACTTATTGTCAATAAATTTTAAAAATAGAGACACAAATTACTAAAGCTCTCTCAAGAAAAAATAGAATACCAAAACATTTCTATGTCAATTAAGAAATTGAATTCAAAGTTTAAAATCTTAAAAAAAAACTCCATCCCAAATGAAATTACAGTGAATCCTTTAAAGCATTTAATGAGAAAAAAAGTGCCAATCTCACACAAACTCTTCTAAAACATAGAAGAGGAGGGAATACTTCCCCGCTCAATTTATGAGACCAGCATTACCCTGATGACAAACCAAGATATAAATATTTCAAGAAAGAAAACTCAAGGAAAAAAAATTATCATGAACATATGCACAAGCATCTTGTACAAAACATTAGCAAAAAGATTCAGCAATACATAAAAAAGATAATACTTCATAACCAGTTATAGTTCATCTCAAGAAAGCAAGGTAGTTTAACATAAAAGCAATCAGTGTGATGTACCTTATTAATAAGCCAAAAGTGAAACTGATGATAATCTCCAAAAATGCAACAAAGCATTTAACAAAACTCCACCAAAATTCATGATAAAAGCTCTCAAAAACTATGAATAGAACTTCCACAATCTGACAAAGGATATACACACAAAACCTATCATCATATAAATAACATAATATAAATAACAGTACAAGTAACATAATATAAATAACAGTAAAAGACTAGATAATTTCCTCCTAAGATTGGGAACAAGACAAGGATGTCCACTCTCCCCACTTTTATTCACTGTAGTACTAGAGGTCTTAGCCAATTTAATAAGTTTAAAAAAAAGAAAGAAAAGAAAAGAAAATCATCCAGATAGGAAAGAATACGTGAAACTTCATTATTTACATTTCCTGGATATGTAAAAAAAACTAAAGAATCTGTGGAAGAGCTATTAGAAATAAGTGACTTTAGCAAGACAGTATACAAAGGAAATATGCAAAAATTAATTGCACTTTGATGTATTCTCAGAAAACATTTAGAAACTGAAAATTTTTTCTAAGAAAAAATCATTTTAATGGCATCAAGAAATACTTCAGAATAAGCTCAATAAACTGTACAAGATCTGTATACTAAAAATCACAAAACACTACAGAGATAAACAGGACAAATAAAAGGAAATATATAATATTCATAGACTGAAAGACTTAGTTTTATTACAATGGAAATTCTTTCCAAATCAATCTATAAATTCAATGCAATTTCACACAAAGTATCAATGCTTTTAGGTAGAAATTGATAAGCTGATTCTAAAAGTTCTAGAGAAAATCAAATTTGTAGGTAATTATGTAAAGAATTTTGGATTTATCCAGGTTTGCAAGGCTAGTTTAACATTTGAAAGTCAATTAATGTCATCCATCATATAAACAGGCTAAAAAAGAAACATTATAGTATCATTATCAATAGATGCAGAAATATCATTTGACAAAATCCAATGCCCATTCATGATTTAAAAAAAAAAAAAAAAAAACTCTCAGTAAACTAGGAATATAGGAATAGAAACTTCCTCAACTTGATAAAGAAGATCTTGAAAAAGGCAGGCACAGCAGTTTATACCTGTAATCCCAGCACTTTGAGAGGCCAAGGTCAGTGGATCGTTTGAGCTCAAGAGTTCAAGACTGGAAGTTGTAGCTAATACAATAAGACAAGGAAAGGAAATAAAAGGTGCAATGATTGGGAAGCAAAAATAAAACTTTATTTGCTTGCAGATGACATGATTGTCTATGTAGAAAATCCTAAAGAACTGAGAAAAAAAAAAGTACCTACTGGAACTAATCAGTGTTTTAGCAAGGTTCCAGGAAATAGGTTAATATACAAAAGTCAATCATTTTCCTGTATACCAGCAATGAACAAGTAGAATTTTAAATGAAGAACATAATAAAATTTACATTAGCACTCTTAAAAAATAAAATACTTAGACATGACTCTAACAAATTATGTGCAAAATCTATATGAGGAATATTACAAAACTTTGATCAAAGAAACCAAAGAACTAAAGAAATGGGGAGATATTCCACAAGAAGATTCAGTATTGTCAAGATGTCAGTTCTTCCAGACTTAATCTATAGATTCAATGCAATCTCAACCAACATTCCAGAAAGTTAGCTTATAAATATTGACAAACTGATTCTAAAGTTTATATGGAGGGGCAAATTACTCTGAATGGCCAACACAATATTGAAGGAGGGAGGAAAGAGGGAAGTAAGGGTTGGAAAACTACCTGTTGGATACTCTGTTCAGTAACTGGGTGGTGGGAGCAACTGTATCCCAAACCTCAGCATTATACAATATACTCATGTAACGTAAGTGCACATGTATCCCCTGAATCTAAAATAAAAGTGGAATTTTTTTTAAAAAAAGAAAGAAACAGACTAAATGCTCATCAACTGAATAACAGTTAAGTAGATGTTTGTACATTCATAAATAAAAAACAAAAAGTCACACACACACACATACACACAAGTGTATCACTCTGTGAGGATGCTGATAATGGGGAAGGCTATGCATGTGTGAGGCAGGGAGTATATGGGAAATCTCTTTCCTCTCAATTTTGCTGCTGTGAACCTAAGACTACTCTGAAAAATAAAGTCTAATTTGTAAAAAAACGTTTAATCAATACATTTAAACAGGAAATCATACTAGTGGTAAAAATAAAATTTCTCAGAGAACTATGGCTAATGAACAGTTATCTATTTTAGTGATTTGACTATTATGAATTTGTAATTTCTTACTATCAACAAATAGGTCATTTAAAAACAAAACACATTGCAATTCCACTAGGAATCCATTAGAATGGCTAAAATTAAAACACTATTAATATCAAGTGTTGACAGGGATGTGGAGCAACTCACACAGTGTAATTAGGAGAGCGAAAGGGAGCAAACAGTTTGGAAAGCAGTTGGCAGATTTTTTGGCAGTTAAAGATATATCTGCCATATGATCCAACCATTCCACTTCTAGCTATTGACCCAAAAGAAATGAAAGCATTTGTCTACACAAATTTGCATACCAAAATGTGGCTAATAGCTTTATTCATAATAGCTAAAAGCTTGAAACAACCTAAATACCCATTAGCAGGTAAACAGAGAAACAAATTGTGGAATATACATTTGATGGAACACAACTCAGCAATTAAAAGGAACAAATTTCTAATCCCTGCTATAATAGGAAGGAATTTCAAAATACATTATCCTCCCTGAACAGAAGAAGCCAGACACAAAATAGTATATATGAATGTATTTATTTTCAAAACTATAGAAAGAATAAATGTAATTTCTAACAACCAAAAACAGGTCAGTGGTTGCCCAAAGCCTGGAGTGGGAGGGACTGATTGTGAAGGGACACAGGGCAACTTCTGGGGTGAACGAAACATATGTATTTTTAGGTTTGGGTTATTTTGTTTTGTTTTGTTTTGTTTTCTTGGTTTTGTTTTGAGACAGGCTCTCACTGTTGCTCAGGCTGGAGTGCAGTGGCGCAATCTCAGCTCACTGCAACCTCCACCTTCTGGATTCAAGCGATTCTCCTGTCTCAGCCACATGAGTAGCTGGGACTACAGGCATGCGCCACCACGCCCGCCTAGTTTTTGTAGTTTTAGTGGAGACAGAGTTTCTCCATGTAGGCTAGGTTGGTCTCAAACTCCTGATCTCAGGTGATCCACTAGCCTTGGCCTCCCAAAGTTCTGGGACTACAAGCGTGAGCCACCCCACCAGGCCGAAACACATGTATCTTGATTGCAGTAGTAGGCACACATGGGTTATTCATTTGTTAAGACTCTTGATTTCATTGTATGTAAATTACACCTTCATCTAGGCCAAATGGCCATTAATAAGAAGATAAATAAGACAGTGATGGGAGATAATGCGTTACATACTGAGAACAAATGCTGCTACATCATACAGGTGAAGATTCTGACAAAGCAATAATTAAAGAACTGGAGCTCTGGAGAAAGATCAAGACCAGAGAGTCATTTGTAGAAAAATCAGAGTTGACGACTTCAGATTATAAGAATCTTCCAATGAAGAGAAGAACATGAGAGCAGTCAGTCAAAGCTCAAACCTTAGGGGAAACAAAATCTATAAACTAAGAAGACAAGTCAGGGAAGGAATAGCCAGAAAAGTAAAAGTAAAGAAGAAAGGTAAAATGACCTGGAAATAAAAGGAGAATTTCAAGGAGCTACAGCAGGAAAAATAATGTAGACAGAACCTGGAGAAGAACATAAAAGGAAAATTACATGTACTATCTATACATTTATATTTGACTTTGAAGAAGCAGTTTCAGTGGTTAGTGTGTTAATGTGGGTAAAAAATACACTGCAGCAAGCTAAATAGTAAGCGGAATGGAAGGAGGGGAAATAAGCAGGGACTGCTCTTTCTAGACAGCCATTCATAAAGCCAAGAGTAGAACAGCCTATGGCTTGAGGAATACAAGGATGAAGAAAAGATGTGTTACAATGTGGTGAATTTTAACTTGGACTAAGAGGAAGCTTCTACGGTGAAAGGAATTGTTTAAATTTCAAGGAAAGCAACGA
Source organism: Theropithecus gelada (assembly GCF_003255815.1). Classification (NCBI taxonomy): domain Eukaryota; kingdom Metazoa; phylum Chordata; class Mammalia; order Primates; family Cercopithecidae; genus Theropithecus; species Theropithecus gelada. The sequence goes on along the minus strand of NC_037686.1, from coordinate 48,502,182 downwards.
TTGATGAAATAAGATGTGAGAAAAATTGTTGATTAGAGATAAGCTCTGTGAATTAATGAACACATTTCTAAAAAATGCAAGATCTTTTGCCAGGTTTTTATGAACACTTTGGAGAACTGGACCACATGTGTAAATGTTAGATAATTGTAATCAATGATGGAACTAATGAAGCTCATCAGAAAAGATGGCTGCCAAGTCAGGCATTGACTCTGCCTATCACTGGCTACTCCTAACATCATGGAGTGACAGTAATCAGCCACCTAAGAACACTTAAAAATGAAGGTACACACTATTGTGACACTGAATAGTGAGATCAGATAGTCATGTAACAGATAAAAAAAGAATTCAAGTTCTCACCTAATTTTTTAACACATTGAAACCTACTACATGACAGGCATTGCACTAAGCGATAGGCACATAGACCAGAGAACAAGTGGAGACTGGGGTCTGGGTACTCATTCTCCAGATTTCCTTCTTTCTATAACACAGTTCCATCCCATGAACAACTACCACAAGGCAGCTCTCTCCTCGGCTAATATAAGACATAGCAACTACCCCGTTAAGAGGGAAATCCAAGCACACAAACAATTTTAATTTAACCATCACTGAAGGCAAACTCTAGTATAGAGTTGGAACAGAAGTATGGATACAGAAAATGATGAAGACAGGGAAGAATTCATGGAAGTCCTGAAGGGTGCATCTTGAAGGTTGAGAAATATCTAATTTGAATCCCTATTCTGAGTAATACTAGAAACTTAAATCTGGTCATTTTAGCCAATTTAGGGTTTTCTTAGTCACATTAAGGTTTGCCCTCTGCTTTTCCTCCCCAGAATGAAGTTTGAGTTCTAGGGGAGACATTGAGCCAGGATTTCAGGGGTGGGAATGTCTGGGCTTCAGATGTTGGAATTTCTGCACTCTGTCAATGCATGCACTAACTTTTTGTCCCAAGACCTAGTTTTTGCTCAGCTAATTTTCTTGCCCTTCTCAGGCATACTGGAAAAGTGCACCTGTTCTTCCACACAACTCTGAGGGCAAACAGAAAACCCAGAAGGGAGTTGTGGGGAGAGTCAAGCTAGCTCTGCCTGGTCATGTCATGACGTCATTTTTCCTTTCTGCCTCAACAGAACTAGCTTGGAAGCAAGAGGTGAAGCTGGGGAGTGGGAAGTAGAAACTTGAGGTTTGTCACCACTTCTGAGGGGTTGGGTTTCACCAGTGGGAGGTGCTAGACGAAAGGATACGTGGAAACTTCAGGCACCCCAGATTTCCTTCTTTCTAGAATACAGATTTGCTCCCTTGGTCTACCAAAAGCCACAGCTACTACAATGCAGCTCTCTATTCAGCTACAGCCATGTTCTCCAGGAACTGGTGGCAGTTCCTTCCCGTGACACCTTCAGGACTTTGCTGCCCCTCCCCCATCATTCCCAATTAGATTTCACTTTGTAAGTTTTCTTTTAATAAACTCAGTTCAGTTTCTCTAACTGAAATGTGCCACCTGATCTCCACCAAGACTCTAACTGATACACAGCAGAATTTCATAACCATCATTATACATTTATAAAATACATGGACAAACGCTTCTTTAATGGAAAATTTGTATCATTTTCCCCTTGATCTTATATTTCCATTCCATTTTTCTCATGAATTTTTTTCCTAACAGATATATGCTTGATAGTCTTTTACTCAACATTTCAGTAAACAATTTTCTATGCAATAAAAATATGTATATAAATGGGAATGTTTACCTTGTTTTTACTTCATATGACTTCATGAAATAAAAATGAACGATATGCCGAATACTATCAAAATTTTTTCTGAATTGTCATTACAGCTATGAATCCACAATTTATCAAGCATAAATATAAATTTTGATTTAAACATGATTAAATGTAATAAATTTTTATTGGAAATGCATCTTTTAATGAAAAAAATGATGATTTTTCTCCCAATTAGTTTCTGTCTCCATGGATAAATATAACTTACAGCTAGACTGATGCAGGGTTCAGAGTAAATCAATAGCAAGTCTTAAAAAGGGTTGGGCCACAGGAAGTTCAAAGCTTACAAAAGGTACATTAATTAGTGTTATTAAATGAATTTTTAAGGAGTAGAACCAACAAGACATTTCTGTTATAAGTATATGGCAAAAAATAAATAAATAAGTGAGCAGAAAAGAGGCTAGTAGAGACCAGGATATTTGTGCTTACAGTTAAAATAAAATAGAGGCTTAAAGTATACAAAAATCTGGCAGAAGCTAATGAAAATGTTTTTCCTGTGGCCCTGAATAAATGTTCAAAAAATATAAATACAAACTTAACACTAATATGTGATCCTTTTTCTAGAAAACACAGTATTGCTATTTGGGAAGTAAATATATAGTTTTCACTTTCTCCTCTTTGAAATTGTGCAATAAAGGCAGCTAAGGCACAGACTGCGGTCTTGATTTTAGTAGGCTTCAAAGATTGTCAAGTCCCTTTTTCGGTTGTGCTGAAGGTTCTGTATATGTTGCAGGGAACACTTCCCAGTGAGATCCAGAGAGAAAGTTTTGGTTTGGGTTTTGTTTCTTAGAGGTGGAAGAAGGAGGGCTTGAGAAAGGGCAGATATGGAAGAACGAGACCCATTCTTAGACCAGGCAGCCTTAGGAAAGAGTGTGAATGGGAACTTGAGTATCTGGAAAGCCTTTTAACACCCTGTGTGCCCCCGTTCCAGTACCCTATACCCCATGGGGAAACTTTTGCTGGCCCCCAGGGGATGATCTCCAGGTGTGACAAAATTAAGTACAGCATCACCTGGAAAAAGGAAGGAAAGGTCACTGCTTAGACAAATCATTCAGATTTACACTGTTCTACTTTCCTTAGACGTGTTTTCTTTTTCCAAGCTGCTAATACCGAACAGCCAAAGAACTATGAGCCCAGTTAAGAATGTGAAACTGGATCTTTTGTATATTCTAAGGCCAAGTCTACACAATAGCAAAGTGTCGGATGTTTTGTCTCTACATTGCCAAACATCTGGATTGAATGAAAATTCGACTAAATGGGCTTGATGTTCCTCTTGTTTTCCTTCTTAAGGGTGTCATTTACTCCTTCTGGCCGTGAAACACCCTTTGATATCAGTAGCAGATCTGAGCACGAAGTCAACTGCCTACCCAGAGAGGAAAAGAAAGGAAGTCTTACTCGATCTTTCCATGAATTTTCTTCTTTTTTCTTTTTCATTATTTTTCTTAAGCTCTTTCAGGGACTTCAAAGTTCAGGCCATGTCACTCTACCTAATCCATCAGAAAAGGGCCAATCAGGTGTTCCTGTTGTCTGCCAACACAATATTGCCTTTCAGCCTCCATTTAAGGGCTAGTCCTCTCCCCTGCTCACTCTCCCTCACGAAGGTGGGTGAGCCCCTGCTCCTTGGTAATTTCCTCACCCTTCCGGGCTCACACTAAGATAAAGGGAGGCAGCCCCAGCCATCTCAAAGCTACACATTAAACAAAGCAACATAATGAGCTGCATTTTGTTGAGGGCTCTCCAGGTCCCCCAAATCTTTCTCAAATGTGATTGTTTATAAAATGTTTGATAAAAATAAATGATGCTTTCAATTTAAACAAAATTTCACACTGTTACTGGTTTTAATAACAGTTTTGACAGATGAGATTTTCATCATCTGTTTTTTCTTTGTGAAGCCTTCTTCAATAAACTAAAAATGCTTTAAACTAACAGATGTGACTATAAAGTAAGGCTTGAGTGTGAGACATCAGGAGCTAAAGCTTGTCAAATGCTTCAAGATAGAAATTTATCCCTAGCGTAAGCATCTCCTGGGGATCAGGAAAGTCAGGAACCTCACGGTTGCTGGTTAACGTGTGAAGCTTGTTTCAGCAGCAAAATGCCATTTATTCCAAACCGGTCATCTATCTACAGTTGTTCCTCCCTGTCTGCCTTCTGGATTTCTACTATTCAGCTATCAGAAACCTGTTAAGAAGTCAGCCCAAATTTGTTAGAGCTGATGTTGACATCTGACAAACTGATGATTCACAATTATTTTTCCATCAGCTCAAAAATTATTTGAATTTTCAGCAATACTGTGTTTACAATAAAGAAGTTATTTTTGTTTACTTTTAAAAAAATAAACACATATATATATTTATATTTTAACAGAATTGAAGGCTTGAAACTAAGTACTCTGATTTTGAAATAGCACACTTGCCTCCAAAATAAATGGTTTGGGGCCAGGCACGGTGGCACAAGCCTGTAATCCCAGCACTTTGGGAGGCCTAGGCAGGCAGATCACTTGAGGTCAGGAGTTTGAGACCAGCCCAGCCAATGTGTTAAAACCCCGTCTCTATTTAAAAAAAAAAACAAAAAAATACAAAAATACAAAAATTAGCCGGACCTGGTGGGCCGTGCCTGTATTCCCAGTTACTTGGGAGGCTGAGGCAGGGAGATCACTTTGAGCCCAAGAGGCAGAGACTGTAGTGAGCCGAAATCATACCACCGTACTCAAGTCTGGGCTACAGAGTGAGACTGTCTCAAAATAAATAAAATTAAAAGAAAACGGTTTGAAGGAACATTTTTCTTCTTTTTTGTGGTGTCCTTTTATGTTTTAAGCTGTTATTCTTGTAGAGAAATACAACATTGAGAGGCATATTGGCAAATTAGTTTAATAATAAAAGTAATCCTAAAGCTTAGGTAAATCAAGGGGTAATATTACAGAAAGAATATTTTTTCTTAAACCTTGTCATATTCTAAATGAAATAACCCTATCACATCAAAAAAAGTATATGTTGAAATTTATTGGCATGACCTAACAATTAAAATAAGAGACTAAGAAATACTGATTTTCATTTCCATCTTTCCCACTAATATATGCATACACACAAACACACACACACACACACACACAGGCATATACATATATATTTCATTACGTTATTTAATCCACAATGTTATACTTTCCCTTGAAACACAAAGCATTTGACTTCCACATTGTAGAGTTAATGAGTGAGTTATACGTCACTTCATATCTCACTAGTCTTCTTCTGCTTCTTATAATGAAATCTGTGAATGGGCCAGGCACAGTAGCTCATGCCTGTAATCCTAACAGTTTTAGGAGGTCAAGGCAGGAGGATTGCTTGAGCCCAGTAGTTCAAGACCAGCTTAGGCAACATAGCAAGACCCCATCTCTACAAAAAAGTACAAAAATTAGCTGGGCATGGTGGCTCATGTCTGTAGTCCCAGCTACTTAGGGGGATGAGGTGGGAGGAATGTTTGAGCCCAGGAGGCAGAGGTTGCAGTGAGCCAAGACTGCACCACTTACTCTGGGAGACAGAGTAAGACCCTGTCTCAAAAGGAAAAAAAAAAAAGAAGAATTATGCTAATGACTGCATTTGTAGGCCCACAAGGCCTCAGTATATGACTATCCCTGACAGAAGCAAAATCTTGCTCCTCCTTTCTGAAAAGATCTAAGGAAGTTTCTCTGCCAAAAGAGGTACTCACAAGGATCATGACAGTGTAGGGCTAAGGGGTAGAGCTATGTTGGACAGACTTTGACCTGAGACAAGCTGGGAGACCTCAAAGCAAGACATTGCATGAAGGAGCAGAGAGCTTCAGTGAGAACAGAGGAGAAGATCTGAGAAAAAGGCTGAGAACAGCCTCCAGCAAGAGTAGTCAGGCAGTCCAAAGCCAGTGTCCAAAGGTCCTGTCTAGATCAAAGTAGGATTGGGCAACAGTTGGAGCGAAGTGGCACTGGAGTAGAGGCGAATTCAGAGCACGGGGTCTAGCTGTGTTCCTCAGGGAGGAGGCAAGATCTAAGCTCCTGGGAGAGAGACTGGGAGAACCAAGGAGAGCTTCAGAGCTCCAGTCCTTGCTAGAGCCTGAGATTCTGGATACAGTGTCCAGGCTGAGAGCAGCATGGGGGATAAAGCCGTCAGTCAATAGGATGGATTGGGTTGCGGTGTGGGAGGGCAGGATGGGGAGGGGTTAGACACACTGGGACTCAGGCAGCTTGTGCTTGGGCTTCAGTGCTCGTGCAGCACATTGATGTATAACTATGCCTTCGTGGGTCTGTCTCCCCTGCTAGGCTCTGAACTCCTTTGAGCGGAGCTGTGTTGTATCTTTGTTTCTTTGGCACCCAAGTAGTGTCTCCACAGAACAGGAGCTGAATTTGGTGCCTCTAAATGAGTGAATACAGGGCCCAGAGTGAAAAATGAGTGAATGAGTAACTATGAAACCACTCTCAAAAGTAAAAGGGCACACAATTCTATTTGGCACTTGGAACATACTCTTATAGCAGAATTCTGTCTTTAGATCATAAAGAGAGTTATCTGATGGTCGTGGTGACATGCTTCTCTATATATGAACACCAAAAGACTTAAATTATAGCCCTGTGCCTTTATCTTTTATGGAGGCTACAACCATCTTGATTATTTCTTACCTGTCAGCTGTACAAGATGTGTTATGGTCAGAAATGGAACTATAAAGAAGATAAATTTAGTGTTAACTAAATTTAACTATAGCAATTAAGAATATGGCTCTTTTTTTCATTTCAACATATCAGAGGCTAACCTTCTATCATTTCATCCCTTTTTCCAAGCTCTGAATGAACTTGGATCCATTCTTCAACCTTTTCTGCCCTGATCATTGCTCGGCTCGGCGCAGTTTAAATGATCGTTCTTCCTTCTCCTCTGTCTCTCTCTTTGGCTACTTCTTCCTCCTACCTCTAAATATTTTCACTTTTATGTATTTGTCAATCAGCCATTTGCTCATTTATTCATCCAACAAATATTAATTAAGCTCTATGGCAAGTACTATCCAGCTGTTGAGTATGCAAAGGTAAAAAGATACTATCTTTGCCTTCAAGAATAGCCCAGTACAATGAGAAAGACCCACTCCTACTCATAAAGACATACATAACAGGATAACGTCTTCTACCACTTTCCCTGTCCTGTGGAAGAGTTCAGTCTAGCTCCAGCTAATGCCTCTTTGGAGAGAAGCAGGGACTTCCTCTTTTTTTTTTTTTTTTTTTTTTTTGGTATCACCACCTTGAGCTCCACACCTAGGGTTGTTGTAAGACAGACGAGGCCTGGGCAGGGTCTTGGGGAATACACAAACCTAGCTCTAGAGTGCCATATTAAATGCTGTTCAAAGATGGCTCATACTCATGGTCAATGAGAAGGGCTGCTGGGTGCTACGTGGGCTTCCATGAACTTCACCTGGGTAGGGGACAGAGAGTGCCTTCCCTGGTAGAGATCTGTAGCTCCTTCACCTCCTGCTCTCTATTTCTATAGTGCCTCCTCCTCCTCCTCTTACCCTGCCCCTGGGGATTTATAATTAAAACTATGAACTAGATTTGTCTCTGAAGGCAGCAAAACTCACTCAGCAAGTATGCATTCAAATCTTTCTGATTTACACTAAGAACAGAGGATTTTCAAATATTTTTAGCATTTGTTCTGGGTGACTCATTGTCTAGCTGTCTAGTCCTGGGATAGGGAAAAGGGACGGTTGCAGAGATCAGGAGGACGTCCTCAGGAAACAAGTAAAGAAATGCAATTACCTCAAGGATAGGAAAAAATATCTATTAATATATTAAATATATCAATGTATGGAGATATAACCCCTCTGCCTTTTTATGTAAATGGCTAAGTAACATTGCATTAAATGAGAGAGTTGGAGGAACTGGGGTGGGGAGTCCCCATCCAGTCTGCCAGGAGACAAAGTCTTGATCCTGCCAAAGGTTCTAATTCAATTTCTTTCCATACTTTTACTTCTCTGTTTCATGCAAGCCAGCACTTTTTCCCCGTCTATTCTTTTCTTAATCCCTGCAACCTGGTTTCCATTTTCACTGCAGTACTGAAACTAGGCTCTTAAAGGTCACCAAATGCTTTCTATCTGGCAAATCCAGGGGATATTTCTCAGTCTTCACTTTCCTTTGAGTCTCTGAAGCCATGGTCCCTGTGCCAGCCACATGGTTACAAGTACCAAGTTCAACATTTGCTTGTCCGCTAACCAAGATGATTTTGAACAGCAAACCATGGGTGGTTTGGTCGTGAAAACAATAGGTACTTAGAAGGATTTTTTCTTTAAGTGTTTTTACAAACTACACTCTCTTCCCCTAGATAATGCTGTTCTATCTGAGCGGGGGCAGAGAGGTGGAGAAGTTGTGTCTCCTGTCTGTTGATTACTGGTCTACAGAAACAAACTCCTGGAGCCTGAAGACCTCTATTCTCATCTCAGCTTTACAATCTGCCTTTTCATGCAACCTTGGCAAATTACTCAGCAGTTTCATTTTAAAGACAGAGGTGATAACATGTGGGCAGTGGCAAAAAAAAAAAAAAAGAAAAAAAGAAAAAACTGATAGATCACAAACAAAGTTGATGCTCCTTTGCACTGTACCGATCTGGGTTCAGAGGAGGATACATAGCCATTTCCAGGACAAGGCCACTCCAGCAAAGAATGAGCCATCACACAGTGCACCTCAGGGCCTTCGGAGCTGCTGCTGCAACTTTTCTCTCAGTGCAACTCCTGCATCCAGGGCAAGGGATGGGAAAGAGAATAAAAGGGAGAAGCCAACGGCAAAAAGGTGGTCTTTGTGGGGCAAGAAACTCTACTTAGACTTCAGTCAATTGTTCCACCTACTGTTGCCCATGAGAACAGCCCGTGTGCCGATTTCCTTTGAAAATTTTTAGGCTTCAAAAACCTCTCCTTACAATTTGGAGGCATCAGCTTTCAATCCTCTGTTAAGCTTGTTTCCCCCTTGCAGAAAAAACAACATGTGCAAACGTTCCCCAGCACTTTTCTGCTTAACTAAAGAGACCCCTTTTCTTGTTCGCATGAGGAATAAAAGAAACTCATTTTTAGTTGTACAGAGCTAGCTCACTTGAAGCTTTCATTAAGATCTATTTTTACTAGTTAATACAACCGTGTGCAATGAAATAACTTTGCAGAATCTAAAAAATTTATATTTTATTGATCAACAATAATGAATGATCTCTTTTGCTCTTTTGCCTTCCATTGCATTTAAATTGCTTTGTTTTTTTTATTTTTCTTTAATACTATCTTCTTTCCTTTTGCCTCTTGAGCACTAGTGGTGAATATCCCACCAGGCTTACTCGGTGCTCAGAGCTTTCCTCTTTGTACTCACCACTGGAGACTCCTCGTGTTCAGGACAAGCATTATGACCTCCACAATGACGACATCTCTATTACTTATTCCCCAGTGGTGCCTCAGTCTTGTAGGGACATTTAAAATACCCTGACTTCACCTGAGTGTAGAATCACATTCCATTCAATTCTATAGGAGGAGAAAGAGAAATGAAATGAGTATCTATGAATGATCTACCTTGTACCGGAGTCTGTGCTGATATTTTATACATCATTGTTCCTATTTTTCAAGTTACAGAACTGAAGCATAGAACACTGACATCACTGAAGGTCACCCAGCTAATAACAAACAAACAACTGATATGGCCAAGTTCCTTGCTGAGATCTGTCTGATCCCCATGTCCATGAGTTTTTTTACCATGTTACTTTCCTTGAAAGTATAGCATACAATCATTCCTTCATTTCACTCAAGAAAGGAGATCAACTTCTTTGTATTAAATTTGGAGTTCACATTTTTTGGAATATTAAGACGATTTTTTTAAACCTGATAATTGATGTCCAGGACTAATTTGCTGAATTTACTGAATACGCCTTGAGAGCTTTCTTAGTACTGGTAGCTGCTACACATCTGGCTGGCAAAAACAATCAGGATACACTAGTGGTCATCAAAAAGGTTGCCATCTTTTTTTCCCTAATTCCAATCTCTGTAACATATGGTCTGCACCACACACTAATCTCCTTAAAATTCCATTTTCATACTAAAAATCTTTTCTTCAGCACATACTCTTTGCCACAATGTGTGCCTTCTACTTGAGTTATCAAAAAGATTCAGGCACCTCTAACCTCAAGGAACAGACATTTGGGTCAGTTCCTCATACAAAACCATCAGTGACTTCCTGTCAACCACCTTGAACCCAACCTTCTCTGCAAAGCACTTATTCCAGTGTTTAGTCATCTTTCTCTACTCTAAACTCATAGACTGTGACTGCCATACCGTTTAGTTGTTATAATTGTCTCTTATATGTTAATTTTATCTCCCAGTGACACTATAATCTACTTAAAAGCAGGGCTCACTGCTTACAATCATTCTTTTTAGTCATACACAAGACAAGGGATTACTTCTTTGGCTTTGAATCCAAAGAATTCTTTCATCTTGTGATGATTTAAAGAACTTTACAAGATTTGTTGATTGGTATTTAAGGATTAAACCCAACACTAGAGAATTTACCTCCTGGTTAAAAAAAATCCACTTAATTCTTTAATACAAAATAATCACTGAGATTTTTGATAAAAATTGATTTTAAAAGATGTTTGTATGGGAAGAGGAGAGAAAGCATTGTTGGTCATATGACAGCTACGATTTCACCTTGCTTCTTTTTAATCATCAACTATCATTTTGGTTTTCCTTACACCAAATTGCATCTGAAATTTTGCTAATCAGCCCAAAACTGTATGCCCATTATTATGCTAGTTCAGAGAAACGTCAGGCCAAATCCTTGTGCAATTTTCTTATAATAACTATACTCTTATATTATTTTGCTTTTGAGTATGAGAGAAAGGAAATATTTCACTTTAGGCAAAGCTATCGGGTAAGGGAGTTTGCTTTCTTGACCCCACCCCATTTTGCTATCTGTGCCCCATGGCCTGCCATTGGACAGAGGCAGCTGAAAGGACCCAGGGGACTGGGCCTTATCTGTCCACTGGGCCAGGCTGGCTGCTCCTGATAAGCTTCAGTGGCTAAAAAGTTTGATTTGCCCTGAAGAATACAGCATCTGATGGGGAGCACAATGGGTCGACACTGGTGGGGGAAATAGTATCTACTTCCTAACACATGGCCATGGATGCACTGTGGTAATGAAGGATCTAGGAGCAGGTGGAAATAGAATTCCAGAGTGGCAGCCAGCACCAGAAAAGTTGGCCAATAGGTGGATGAGACTTAATCCTTGGCCTATCTGGTTCAGAGACTTGGAAATGTAAGACATATCTTCAAGCCAGTGGACTAGAAAACCAGTGAGTCACCAGCTTAGTCACATAGATCCAGGGAAACAGATTAAAACTTCAATTAAGCGCCGGGCGCGGTGGCTCAAGCCTGTAATCCCAGCACTTTGGGAGGCTGAGACGAGTGGATCACAAGGTCAGGAGATCGAGACCATCCTGGCTAACACGGTGAAACCCCGTCTCTACTAAAAAATACAAAAAACTAGCCGGGCGAGGTGGCGGGCGCCTGTAGTCCCAGCTACTCGGGAGGCTGAGGCAGGAGAATGACGGGAACCCGGGAGGCGGAGCTTGCAGTGAGCCGAGAGATCTGGCCACTGCACTCCAGCCTGGGTGACAGAGCAAGACTCCGTCTCAAAAAAAAAAAAAAAAAAAAAAAAAAACCAAAAAACTTCAATTAGGCAAAATAGGGTCTGCAGTAAGAGTAACTTGGGGCTCCAATAATTCCTAGAGAATGAAGGAAGTTCATCTTGTGAATAAGACTAAGTGGTCTTCAGGGCTCCAGAAATTTAGGAGGAGTTGGATTTCAGCTTACCTATACTACTAGTAAACCACAATGCAATAATAATGAGGACACATACATTAATGTAAGACACTATCCTTACAAGTACATTCTTTTTTTTTTTTTTTTCCCCAAAGAGACAGGACCTTGCTCTGTCACCCAAGCTGGTGTGCAATGGCCTGATAACATCACATTGTAGCCTCTGTCTCCTGGTCGCAAATAATCCTCCCATCTCAGCCTCCCAAGTAGCTGGGACTGTGGGTGCATACCACCACACTGGCTAATTTTTAAGTTTTTTGTTTTGTTTTGTTTTGTTTGTTTTTTTAGAAACAAGGTCTCATTATGTTGCCCAGGCTGGTCAACATAAACTCTTGGTCTCAAGAGATCCTCCCACCTCAGTCTCCTGAGTAGCTGGGATTACAACCACGTATCACCACACCCAGCCTGTAAACATGTTCTATCTGGAGCCCTCCAAAGTGTCCAACAATGCTGCCTAGGGTCAAGTTCCAAGGTGGGAGGCAGTTTTTGAGGCCCTCAATTCACATCTTCTGCTTTTGCCTACTCAGAAGACAGAATCAGCACAGAGATTTACCTGTTCCAATGTAATGTCCATTTGGTTGGTTTTCTTTGCACCAAGGATGCAGGCAGAATAGAACAGCACAGGGACCAACAAACTATGGCCCATAAGGCAAATGTGGCCCATCACTTGTTTTTTTTTTTTTTTTTTTTAATAAAGCTTTATTGGAACAGAGCACTGTAATTTATTTACATATTATCTAGAACTTATTTCACACTGCAGTGGCAGAGCTAAATAGTTGTGACAGACTGCATGGCCTGCAAATCCTAAAATATTTACTCTCTGATCCTTTATGGAAAAAGTTTACTGATTCCTAAGGTAGTGCATAGTGGGGCCAGACTATCCACTATTCTAAGAGCTCTGTTCTTACCCTTATTAAGCAGGTAAGTTTAGGCAAATCACTTTAACTCTTTTTTTTTTTTTTTTTTTTTTTGAGACGGAGTCTCGCTCTGTCGCCCGGGCTGGAGTGCAGTGGCCGGATCTCAGCTCACTGCAAGCTCCGCCTCCCGGGTTCACGCCATTCTCCTGCCTCAGCCTCCCGAGTAGCTGGGACTACAGGCGCCCACCACCTCGCCCGGCTAGTTTTTGTATTTTTTAGTAGAGACGGGGTTTCACTGTGTTAGCCAGGATGGTCTCGATCTCTTGACCTCGTGATCCGCCCGTCTCGGCCTCCCAAAGTGCTGGGATTACCGGCTTGAGCCACCGCGCCCGGCCCACTTTAACTCTTTATGCCTCAAAATTCTCATCATTTAAACTGTGATAATAATATAATTTCCTTCATGGAGTAATCAGTCCTCCATATCTATAGGTTCTACATCTGTAGATTCAACCAATCATGAATCAAAAATATTTTGGCCGGGTGTGGTGGCTCACGCCTGTAATCCCAGCACTTTGGGAGGCTGAGGCGGGCGGATCACGAGATCAGGAGATCGAGACCATCCTGGCTAACACAGTGAAACCCCGTCTCTACTAAAAACACAAAAAATTAGCCGGGCGGGGTGGCGGACACCTGTAGTCCCAGCTACTCAGGAGGCTGAGGCAGGAGAATGGCGCGAACCCGGAGGCGGAGCTTGCAGTTAGCCGAGATCGCGCCACTGCACTCCAGCCTGGGCCACAGAGCCAAGCTCTGTCTCAAAAAAAAAAAAAAATTGGGGGGAATATTTTGTCTGTGCTTAACAGGTACAGACTTTTTTTTCTTTTTTTTATTCCATAAATAATACACTATGGAAAGTATTTACGTATCATTTACCTTATATCTGATATAAATAATCTAGAGATGAGTTTAAGTATACAGGAAAATGTGCATAGATTATATGTAAATACTATGTCATTTTATACCAAGGACTTGAGCATCCACTGATTTTGGTATTTGCGGGGTCCAGGAACCAATCTCCTACAGATACTGAGAGAAGATTATAGTTATAAAAACTTAATGCAATCATACATGGAATGTGCGTAGCACAGTGTCTGGCATGTAAAAAGTATCATATAATAATTAACAATTATTGCTATCCATCAGGTAACAGCATTTTCAGAATTGTATTCAAGCAGAATTTGTTTCTAATATAGAGCCTATAAAGTAAGAGTGCACTCTTGATAAAGGTACCGATACAGGCACTGGCCAAAACCAGTTGAATCTGGATAAGGTACTTGGTTTTAGTATTGTCAATATAAAAATTTTTAAAAAGATCACTTATCATTCTTTATTGCTGGGGAATCTCCACAGTATCTTGTAAATTGCTTTAAACAGGTACTTAAAGTTTTCTGTTGGACTCTGTCAAATGCAGATAAGGGTCATGAAGGAAAAATTTACATTTCATCAGTATTAAAAATTTATTAAAACTCATGAAAATGTATTTTATTGTGCTTTTTTTGATGTTTTATATTACAATCCCTGCGACATACTTTGAAAAATATTGCTTCACCATTGCAGCTTAAACCTTCAAATTCTCTCTTCAACTCAGAACGCCATTCATTAAATTCCTACTTCTAAGGAACCATAAATGCAGTAATCTAGACCCTGATAAAGGCTTTAAAGTTGTCCCATAGGATACTTGGGGTGGAGAAAGATGGAACATTAGTGTCAAAGAAGCCTACTATTTGATTCTCAATATAATTAATAAACTCTTCCTCTTCCCCACAGCAATCTGCTAAATCTTCAATTCTTATTTGCACTGAAGCAAAAGATTTAGTTACCTACCTAACAGAAAAGGGGGGAAAGATCTGAAAACGGCTTTAAGTATTTAGTAGTTTAAACCCTGCATAAATTGGAGATTTGAATAAAAAATCAACCCTGGTATTTTTCTATGAAAATGGTGAACAGAAGGAATATATGTGCTCAGAGGAATAGAGTTTTATGCCAAACATCAATCAACCCGGCTTTAGAAGACTATTTATAATACTGTGGGGGATCTGGGCAGTTGCACTTCACACTGTGAGGACCAATCCATGACATTAGATAGTGAACAATTGAAGTCTTTACAAATAATTAAAACTCTGTTTGAAAATGGAGATGTTTTCCACAGCTTTCCTGTGTATGCATGATGTCATCGATATTCAAGAGTGTAAATATTGACTAGTTATTGCTGGTAGCCAGAAGGAGCAAAATCCCCTTTGAAATAATAATGTGGAGTGTGTGTATATAACATATACATATGTATGCACACACATATGCATAGAGATGTTAAATATATAGTCATATAGGGAGAGAGAAAATATAGATTTCACTTTATATGACAGTTGAATAGCTATACTTTAAACAACCTATGTTCACTGCCAGTACAGTTCTAGTGTGACTGTGTATGTATGTATGTGTGTGTGTGTGTGTGTGTATGATATGCAAAGAAAACGCAAAAATATTTCTGAATTTTTTTATCTGTGTTTTTGGTTTTTTTTCTTAACACGATAATGAGAGATATTATAAAGAACACCTTTTGTCTTTAAAAAAAAACCTCTTCATTGTTTAGCTTACTATCTAGAAATAGAAGATTTTAGAGCTTGCATGAATAGAATTAATAATCTTATCTCATTTTCATAATATTTTAAGCTCACCTTAAATCCTTTTGGGGTGGAAGCAGAGTACCATTAATATATAAATTAAAATCCTGAAAGTGGCTCCTTCATTTGACAATTTTTCATTTAAGAGACATGGGACTTAGAACATTTTTGAGATTTAAAAAAATCCCTCCAGATTATTATTTCAATTGGCTCATTTAGCTAAGAACAACTAAAGAGATCAGCACACTTTGGCAGTGTGAAGATACTGAAGAAACAAAAGCCATTTCCTTTCTCCATGGAGCTTCCAGTTCCAAGCCAGAGGTAATATACTTGCGTGTGTGGGTTTTATCAACTATAGAATGGGGCTTTCTACAAGAAGTCATTGGGTGATGTAAACAATAAGTGCAAAAAGAGAAAAGGAAGCAACATGTACAGGTGAGAGCTGACAGGAAAGAGGTAAGCCTCACCTATGACAAAATGAATTGTAGGTGCTGGATCACTGGAGTAGGAGAGAGGATGGCAGTGCAGATCAGAGAAATGTCATTAACAAAGAGGTGGGGGGGAGGGCATGCGCGCAGTAAGTTGGGAGAAATAAAAATCAGAGAGTAGAATGAATTTGAGACTATGAACTAGATTAATTAAGATTTATGGTCTTGGTCAGGCACGGTGGCTCATGCCTGTAATCCCAGCACTCTGGGAGGCTGGGGCAGGTGGTTAATCTGAGTCCATGAGTTTAAGACCAGCCTGGACAACATGGTAAAACCTTGTCTCTACAAAAAAAAAAAAAAAAATCTAACAATTAGCCAGCTATGGTGGTGCACACCAGTGAGTCCCAGTTACTCAGGAGGCTGAGGTGGGAGGATCACTTGATCCTGGGAGGCAGAGGTTGCAGTGAGCCATGATGGCACCACTGCACTCCAGCCTGGGTGACACAGCAAGACCTGTCTGAGAAGAAAAATTAAAAATTAAAAAAAAGACTTATGGTCTTATGAGTGGGCTCTCAGTTCCATTTCTGGCTTTACAAGATTCCCACTCAATCAAAATTACACATACAAAATGGAGTGAAGAAAAGCTTTGCATTTACTTGGGAGGTGAAAGAACCATGATAATGTTGGCCCATCCATTTTAACTATGTTAGTGAACACTAATGTTTGTTCCTTAAGTGATTTGCTCTCGTGTAGGTAGGGAATGCATTTCACACATCTTTTAGACTCTTCACCGTATGGACCAAGAGCTGGACTGACTGACTACACGTCGATAAATTATTTCAGGCCACTATATTGGATATATTGAATAGAGTGAGTGAAATCTCCCTCGCGATCTTCACAGATGACTGGAGTCCACAGAAGTCCCTGACCCCCAGTGTTAAGGAGGCCATTATGTATACAGGTTATTATTAGGATAGGAGATATCGTCTGGAATTAAAGGCACCACCGGTCAAATTGGCTGGTACCAGATTCCTGTGATATCTTTGTGCTGTCAACACATACAAAGAGAAGTGTGTGAAAATTATTCAGCCAAAGAATAACTAGCCTAACAAAGAGAACAATTCTGGACAAAAAGTAATCCCGTTTGATTCCAAGAGTAATCCCGTCCACGGGGCAGCTTGGCAAATCCCGCACTTGAAATTTTGTTTTAGAAACACTTTCTCTGACAAGGCAAGAATTCCTCCTAAGATGACATAGAGAATTCAGGCCCGAAGCCTGGAAGTCTTGCTCTGAGGCCCATCAGCATGGAAACAGGCCTATTGGAAGGAAATACTCCAGATATTTTCTTTTTCCTGATGCCTGTGTAGACGTGTTTCCTTGCAACTCCTTTCAGTGGGCCTGAATGCGGGAAAGCACCAGGGGGAGCTCACACATCTTCCTTCTTTTTCTCCCCCTCTTACAGAAGGTTGGCTCTTGTATCCTAGCAAAAGGGTGGGTCAAAAACAACAACATGCATGAAATGATTCACAAAGGTAAACAAAGGCAATTCGTTCTGTAAAAATACTCTAGATTCTTTCTGAGGACTGGGCACTACACTGCTCATATTGGACACACCTAAAGTCAGCATTCAGGCAAGTCAGCGGGCTTTAAGATGGAGCCTCTTAAACCTCCTGCGTCAAAAAGACATAAGGGAATGTCCCTGAGAAGTGCCTGTGTCTCCTTTTAAGAGAGAGGGAGGGATTGATTCTGCCTCCTTGCAATTCGAACCGGCATTTTCCAGAACACTCCAATTTGAATCACAGTGGAGGGTCATGGGAAGGATTTGGCACAGGGGAGTCTTGGGTCTTTGGTTTTCCGCATTGATCAATGGGATTGATTTTTACTGTTTCTGTTTTTGTTTTAAAAGAAGAGAATTAGTTCCTTTTTCTCTCTCTCTCCAGGATTGAAAACACGAAGGCAAAGAAGAGAAACTCACAATATGTCATTAACTTTGGATTATCAGTATTAGTGGAGAGAATCAGTGGTGCAAAGAATCCTAAAGGACTAGCTCATCCGCATATCGACTTCCTGATTATGTGTTACTGACACTAACATTTCGGAGTGTGGAGACCCTGCCCCATCTGGGGAGAGGGAGAGACAAAGACCCCCTGCTTCTGGTACTTAATTCACACATAATGTCCTCCAGTTACTGCTTCCAAGAAATAACCTATTTCTAATCTTAAATTTCAATCTGCTGATCACAAAATCATAGAGATCCTAGCCCTGAAAGAGACTTCATGAGACCATGTGACCAACTTTCTGACGCAGGTGAGATATCATTGTTTAGCATTTTATTTTATAGAGGAAGTCATTGAGATTCAGAAAGGAAAATTAAAGAGGTCGAGTCTCAGTTGAATGATTTTTCCCCGTAGATTAAAAATCCATTCAGTATCCAGTTCTCCGTCCCCACCTACCCCTCCAATAAGGCTGTGAATAGCGTTTTCTATATCCCAAGTCTAAACTTTGAGCCACTGGCAACCGTTAGAAAGAAAGGGATGAATCATAAGGGATTGCGGAAACGTTAGAAATTGAGGTAGCTGAACACCTAGGGGAACGCTGGGCTTGATTCAAAACTCTCATCAAATGTGGGTTTCTCCTGGGTGGGAGAACGCTGAGCCGCAGGGAGCTGCAGGGCCAGCCGAGGAGCCGGCGGCCTCTTGGGTCCCCAGTGTCGCGCGACAGCACGACCCGAGACAGGGCACCTGGTGCTGATGCCAGGCGGAGGCCCCGCGTTGCGAGGCCGGCGGCGACAGCGCCTGGCGGTCGGTTCCGGGCGGGGCTGAGGCGCCGGGTTCCCGCGGCCGCGAGGCGGGGCTGGAGGGCGCTGCGGGCTGCGGGGAGGCTGCGGGGGAGCGCGGGGCGCGCGCGGAGCCCGACTCGCAGGAAGATCGCGTCGCGCCAGGCACAGGCGGGGGACCCGCGCTCTAGGAGGGCGCACCCAGAGACGCACTGAGGGCCCAGGGGCTGCGGTCGCGGCCGCCGTGCGGGGACAGGCTGACTCCCAGCCGCCACCCAGCCAAGTCCGCGCGGGGTGCTGGCGGAGATGTCGCATGGGAGGCTTCTTCAACGAGGTGCAAATCTAAGCCACCTCGCCTGAGTGAATGAAGGGACGGCGGGGGCGCGGGTGGGGTTCACCGTGACAAAAGCCCGGTGCCTGGTTCAAACTTTTTTTTTCCCCCCCCGCCGCAGGATTAGAACATCCGAGATTAAAATGTCTCACACGTCAGTGCAGCAGAATTTCCCTGCGACTTCGGTGGCGGGAGAGTAGCACCTCTCAGGGACAGCTGTGCGCATCCCTCGGGCCCCACAGACCGCACCATCTGACCTGCGGGAAAGGAAATCTGAGCTCCGGAATTTGAACGGCCCCACGCACGCTCATTCCCGGATATATCTCCTAGAGGACCGTGATTTTTCCACTTAGAGATTATTTAGGGAGATGTCCTGGATGGGACAGGTAGACAAATGGCCCGAGGAAAATGCAGGAAACTCTACATTGTAGACGCTTAAGCACCAGCAGTCTGGGCCCCGGGGCAGGGGCGGGGGACATTACCCACCGGGAATATCACACCCCCGGAGCTCCTGGCATTTTCTGAATCAGTGAATGTGCGCGCGAAGAAGAGTGTGGGGAAATTTTCTGAACATGGAATTCATATTCCTGAAACGTTAAGTCGTGAAGTGGGTGCTTCAGCTGTCCCCAGCTTTAGGATTTTAACCCAGCTTCGGTTTTAATCACCAAGAGTAATTCCTTATAATCAAATCAGCGAAAGCGTTTCCATTACCTATTACTGGTGGGGAAAGATTCCGTTCCCCCAGCTCATTGTATCGGTTCTCGGATCCAAGATGTTAATTATTGGCCAGGCATTCCCAGGGGGTTAATACGGTCCCCCCTCGACACCTTGCCTCGTACCAGAGACACCAAAAGTTGCTGCTGAGGGATAATGGAGGATGGAAAAAGTTGGTCACGAAAAACCTCTTTTATTCTTTCTTGCAAGCTACCCTTTAGATGTTCTCTTTTATTGACATTAAATGAAGATTACTGAATTGATAACTTTTGGGTTTTCTCTGTCACACTAGGTTCTTTTTCCCCCTGCTTTGTAAGGTTTTTCTGGTTTTGGTTTTGGTTTTTGGGGGAGGGGAAGGGGGAAGTGGATAGGGAGATGAAAGAGTGTTCTGTTACTGGCTTTATCCAAATCCTGTTAGGTCTTGTTCTTCAACGTAATGTGGAATGGAGAAGTTGCGTAAGTACATGACTGACAAACAAGGTCTCTTAGAACAGAGTTAAGGAATAGGAAATATAATGTGTCCTGGAGAAAAAGAAAAAGAAAACCCTTAGTATGACACACTGGTCTTTAACTAGAGGACACATGAATATGTAAAGGAGAGGCACGCGTCAAATAAGGTGCGCCTTGCTGAGCCCTCCCGTCCCCACCCCCCAAGTATCAAGAACTTTACTTACGTTATCTCGTCGAATTCTACCCACAACCCAAGAGGAAGGGCGATATTTTTAATTCGGATTTTTACAGATTAGAAATTTGTATCTCAGAGGCCCAAAGTAAATTGCCTGAGGGCATATAGCTACTTAGGACAGAATTAGAATTGATTAAAGAGTCAAGAATTCCTTGAGAATTAGTGTTTTAAACTCTCGATTAGTTACCAGGGGAATCTGAGAAATTAATTAACTTCAGGGGGATCTTTAGATTAGTGGGGAAATTAGGTTAAGCCCAAAGAAAGACAAGTCCGTGAATCTTCTTGTTATCTATGATGTGGTTTGGGGAAAGGTGTGACAATTTGAAAAAACTGAAAAGTGCTCAAATTCCTTTAATAAGGTTCTATTTAAACTGATAGAGCTGCTAGATATAATTAGGCAGATGTCCATTTTCTTTTGGAAGCTTCTATTATTTGAGGAGAAAACCGAAAAGCTTTAGACCATTTCAAATTAAGGACAATTTGAATTTTAGTTGGAAAGCAGACAAACTGTCTGTATGATTGAGTTTAAAAGGCATGGAAAGGCTATTGCAAAGTACTGATCCCACTCAATGAGAGCAAGCACAGCTTTCAAGTGAGACAAGACCTGGCTATGAATTTGAATGGTGACTCTGCCTAGCTGTGTGACCAAGGGCAACTTTCTTAACCTCTCTGGGCTTCGGAGTCCTCATCTGTAAAATGAGACAAATAAGCCCTTGCAAGACGCTTGTGATGATAAAATCTAAGAGTATGGGTGAAAGTCCTTAACAGAATGCCTGATGTGTAGTAGATACTCAACAGACTTAGCAATGTTTCATTTAATTAAAGCATTTGAGAGCAGGAAAGGGAGCACCACTAACTTCAGCTCTTCAGCAATTTTGTCTGGGGCTGGCTCTGGGGGATAGACTTGGATTCTCACAAGTATGTGAATCTGCAGTTACTTCCTTGAAAGGACAGACAGTTATAAAAGCAAGCAATGAAGTCTGGGAAGGTGGAGGAGAATGGTTATGGAAAGTTATCCCCACATCAAAAGTCTTCCGGATCTCGAGATCAATCAACAACACTTTCAGAAACAACAAGAAATTAAGGCTGAAGCAAAATACCCCCTGTATAATTTTTAAGTCAGTTAATAATGAAGGTGTAAGTAAAACAGAAATGTCTATGTTCTTTCTTAAACCCTGAACAATTATATTTTTTTTTAGTGTTTTTTAATAGAGATATTGTAATCATTTTTTAAGAAACAATTTTTGCCTAGTTACTGTTTACTATTGCCCTGCCAAAAATTAGTTATTACTTCGGGGCTTATGTTTGAATAGAACTGTGGAATCTTGCTTTAAAAAGTACTATGAAACAATTCATCAAAATGTTTTCCTCTGATGTTTTCTACCAGGTGAAGGCAAGATTACTTCTGGAGATTTTCTTTGAAAATAATGATTTTCTTTTCCTGAATTCCATGTATTATGAAAGTAATACATGCTCATTGTGGACAACTTAGTATAACATGAGAAAACAAGCTATAAAGAAGCAAACGAGAACAGCCTTATTCTCACCAGTGAGAGTTAACCACTTTTAATATTTTGATCATTTCTTCCAGTCTTTTTACCCTTTATTTTTTTAGCCTTGGTATGAACCTATGGAGTATAAAATTGTGCATTCTTGTTTTTATATTTATTTTCTCCCATGTAACTAAAAAGGATCTGTTACATTTTTAGTGACTGTCTAATTTTAGATCATACCAATACAACACAATTCTCTATTGTTGAATGTCTGTGGGCCTCAGTTTTTGCTATTGGAAATTATGCTAAATGAAAATCTGTGTGCATAAATCTTTGAGTTTAAGATTATTTCGTTAAGATAGACTTCCATAACAAGAATTACTAGGTTCATATAGTACTTCTAATGCTTTTGAAATATATTGTCAAATTGATTTTAGCAGTTTACAGTCCAAGCAGCAATAGATGAAGAGAGCTGTTCTCTCCTAATGCTTCTAGCAGTAGTGACTGATACCACAGCCACAAAAAAAACCACACACACACACACACACACACACACACAAAACACTTTTCTAATTTGATAGGCTAAAGAAAAGATTTCGTTGTTTTATTTGTATTTTTGGAGGGCTACTGCCGTGGAACAGCTTTTCCAGATGTTCATTAGCCATTTTCTCTTTTGTGGACTATCTATTACTGTCCTTTGCCTGTTTTTCTATTGAGGCCTTAATTTTTTTAATTCTATTTATATAAACCCCATGTATCAGCCCTTTGTTGTAACTGTGGCATTTTTTTCCCATTTTACTTTTTGCTAATGTTATTCATGATTTTTGATACATAAAAATGTTAAAGATTTATTTAGATAAATGTATCAAGTATTTTTAAATTTTTTCTTTTATGTTGCTCTCCAGAAAATCATGTATTCACCTATTTTTTTCTACTTGCATTTTTATGAGCTTTTTTGCTTGTTTGTTTTCACATTTAACTCTTTATTGCTTCTGTACTTTATTGCATTGTGAGTTAAAAATCTGATTTTTCCCGCAAATAGCTAGGCAGTTTTTCCAATACCATCAACTCAGTGTCCATCTCTCACTCACTGATTTACTCTGCCTCTACATCAGAGCCCTCTTTTGGTTGATAAAGATGCAGAGATGCACTCCACAGTACAGTTATTAACAGCCAGAGCAATATGAGGACCAACTAATCGGAACCAGTCATAAGCATCAGACTGGGCCAGCGAGCGCATCCCAGCTGAGGACCAAAACTGCAAATGGGACCTAAGAAGTTCCTGCATGCAATAAAGGTGGTTTGCTTTCAAAGAAAGATATGTTTAAATGAACTTAACATGTTTAAAGGGGGACTCTCCTGTAAGTTTCATTTGGAGCATGTGGGGTTTACATTAGCTTCATTGTGTTCATTCAACAAACACTCATTAAGCCACCCCTATGGACAGGTTCTGTTTTAGTATCTCAATAGGTGAGAAAGAGAGACAGAGAGAGACTCTAAACAGACAGACAGCTAGAATGATAGATAGATAGATAGATAGATAGATAGATAGATAGATAGATAGATAGATAATCTCCCTATTTCTCTCTTTCTGTGTGTGTCTTTCTCATATTGTCAAAAAATGCTACCAAACTCAAATTCATATTAAGTGGTAGTACCAATTTTCTATTATTTACATCACATCATTTCTCCTTCATTACAATAACTGTTACTGTTCTTTGGGATACATTCCTGGTCAACTCACCCTTTCCTAATATGACACAAATTGCATCTGCCAGTAATTTGGTCTGCTTATTTGAAAAGTTGATAGACATTGTAAGTCTCTGGTTTGTCCATGTGTTCTCACAGTTTGTCTGCTCCTTAAAGAATTGGATTATTTGCTGCACTTTTCAGGTGACTTTATTTTGCATGTATTTCTGAATTTTCTTTTCATTATAACAATACCAGAAGGATGTCCCAATTTTACATTCTATCTTTCCTTTTGCTTCAGAATAATTTATATCACTTCAAGAAAGATTAATAAAGAAATTATATTTCTATTGAATTCTTTATGCAATTAGGTTACTGAACTTTTGAAATCAAAGGAGGAAATCAGATTTTGTGGTTTTGCCCAGTATAATATAGAATGTCAATGTTGTTCTATTATAAAAATTATAATAGTCTACATATTATATTATTATATTAGAACAATACTATTCTACATATGATGTTCTAATATAAGAATAAGACAGCAATAGACCAATTGTTCCTGTTAAGGAAGACGTGTTGATTCACTGGTGCCCACCCATTGTAGATAGGGAGAGAGGATCGGGACTCAGCTGGGATCTGACATGGGAATTCCCAAGGGTCCAACATTGGATGGACAACTGGAGCAGAAGAATCCATCATTAGGAGCAACAAAGGGTGAGGAATTCAGGGGTCAATCGTGATTCCAGAGCCTGGAAAATGAACACCAACCATGAGACTGCTACCAGAGCCAGGCTCTATCCCAAGGAGAAGGAGTATACAGGACCAAGCAGGTCCTTGCCACAGAGCATGGGAGAGAAACAGGGCCCCAAAGTGTCTATGAATAGACCCAAAATGAGGAGGAAAATGTTGATGTCATCCAATTAGCAGAGATTAACCAGATTAGGTTTTCTGGCACTTGGCAGAATGCTGACTCAAAATAAAAATTTAGTTTAGTAAAAAAAAAATACAGATATTTTTCGTTTCTTGGTCATCTTGATTATCACCATGACACTTGTATGGGCCGGGTCCTAGGTGTAGACATTTATTTTTGTGCAGTGTAAACCTTGCTGTGTTCAAGTGTGACTACAGTACTAGATTCCTGCCATTCCCTGAAAGGTTAACCTATTCTTGCTGGGGACTGAGTTCTCTCCCAATGCCTGTTCTGAAACAGCATATCAACTGCAATCATGGTGCTGTCACTTGCCTTTCCCTAACCATCCTCTTCAAAGTCTGAATTTCCCATTCCCCAGATTCTATTCCTTTGGAGTGAAATGATAGCCTTGATTCAGCTTGAGTTTGTCATTCCTCCTTCAACACAGAGACTCAGACTATTAGTTACTTCCACTCTCAAAAGAGAAAGCTGCCAAGAAGGGGGTTAGAAGCCTAATGAAAAAAAATTATTTTCATACATCCCCAGTAACGGTAGATTTTTGTTGACATACAATATAATCAATTCCTGGTGCCTTTCTGGATGGCTGGGCCTGGTAATTTATACCAGCTTCTGATCCCCTTAAGCAACTTGGTCCCACTTATGTGAAGACACTATATCATCTCTACAGAATACAGTGTGGCTTTTATAGTCTCACAGACTTAGGCTGTGGAAGTACTCTTATTTCATTTTGTTCTTAACAATGTAATCTAGCATTTTATTCTTAAACAGCTTCAGTACCTTGCTGACTTTGAGCCTGTGGTTCACTAAGACCTTCAGGTTTTTCTCACAAGGACAATTGTAAAGCTACTATTCTGGGGACCCTGGTATTTGTTAGGTTTATTCAATATTTATTGAATTATTTTAAAAACTATTATTTTGTTTCTGATCAATAAGGTAATTTATACTTGCTGTAGAAAAATTGGACAGTTCAGAAAAGCATAAAGATGTAAATAAAAATAGCTCACCCCCATCTCTTTGCATACATCTTTTAACATTTGCAAATATGCTACATATATTGCTTAGTAGTCAATTTTTTTCACTTAGCAATATATACTGTCATTAAATATTCTGCAAAGAATGATGCTTTTGGTTAGAATTTTAAAGCAAAATATTGCACTGTTAGAAATTTACCTAATAAATAGTTATCATTGTATAGCAAATATTTAGCTACAAAGAAGTTTATAGCAGTTTCATTTATAATAATATATAATTGACATAATACAAAAATATCAAGAGTAAATATTTACCTAAACAATGAAGTACAATGCAGCTGCTAAATTGTTTTTAAAATAATATTTTATAACATAAAAATGTTGTATCAATGAATTAAGAGAAAAAGAAGATTATAAAACTGTATATACAGCATGCTTTACTTTTTAAATAATATGTAATTATACTTATTGAAAAAGATTAGATGGCACAAAAGCTAAAATGGTTACATCTGGTTGGAGGAATCATGAGTTTTTTAGTTTCATTTCAAGACTATTTTTCTAAATGTCTAATAATGTATATGTATTATAATTGTAATAAAAATATTTAATTCATTACTTTAATAAATGATATTTCACCACTTAAAGGTATCATAATTTATTTAATTAATTTCCTCAAGCTTGGACACATAGGAAGTTTGTAATAAATAATTCCACATCATGAACACCACATTCATCTCTGGAGGTGAAGAAGTAAAGACATTGGGGGAAAGACGAATAAAGGGTATATCTCTGTCAATAATGATTGATTTCTTTCTCTGGATGTTGGCGTATTAGTTCACTCTCATGCCTCTAATAAAGACAAACCCAAGACTGGGTTATTTACAAAGGAAAGAGGTTTAATTGACTTATAGTTCAGCATGGCTGGGGAGGCCTCAGGAAACTGACAATCATGGCAGAAGGGGAAGTCAACATGTCCTTCTTCACATGGTGGCAGAAAGAAGAATGAGAGCTTGCACAAAGGGAGAAGCCCCTTATAAAACCATCAGATCTCGTGAGAACTCACTATCATAAGAACAGTATGGGGGAAACCACTCCATGATTCAATTATCTCCACATGGTCCCGCCCTTGGCACATGGGGATTATTACAATTCAAGATGAGATTTTGAGTGGGGACACAGTCAAACTATATCAGTTGGGTACATGGATGTTCACGGCATTAATCTTCATGCCTTTTGTATGTAATAAATAGCTCATAATAAATTTTAAAAACAGTACTATAGTGAGCCATATATATACATACACACACACAGACATTTGATTATTTGTTTAAAATAATTTGCTAAAGGTAGAATTACCAAGTAGAAATGGAAAAAAAAAAATATTTAAAGCTTTTGAAGTATATGCCACTGGCAGTATACTTGTGTTTGTTTTTCATCTCATCTTTGCAAACAATGGCCATTATCATGTCCTAGTCTCTGCAAAATTGGGGGATAAAAATTACTGCTATTGTATTAAGCTGAATTTCTTTGATTAGTAGGGAGGAAGACTTTTTTTGTCTTTATTGGTTGTTTATCTTCCTTTTTTATATATTTCCTGCCACTTCTTTTGCCCAGTTTTCAGTTGATTGGGTATCATTTAATTATTAATCTTTAAAGTTTTTTTTTGGGGGGGGATGGACTCCGCAGTAGCTGGGACTAAAGGCACCCGCCACCATGCCTGGCTAATTTTTTTGTGTGTGTATTTTTTTAGTAGAGACGGGTTTTCACCGTGTTAGCCAGGATGGTCTCGATCTCCTGACCTCGTGATCTACCTGCCTTGGCCTCCCAAAGTGCTGGGATTACAGGCATGAGCCACCACACCCAGCCATAATATCATTCACAGCTGGTAATCTGCTTTGCATTTTTGGTATAAGGTATTTTGATGTATGAACGTTTTACAGTTGATATAATGCAATATAGGGAAATCTTCTTTCATAATTTTATTTCTTTATCTGAAAGTTTAGAAAGGCTATTTATTTGATAATACCACATACACACTCATCTATAGTTTTTTTCTAACTTATTGTTGTTTTTGTATTGTTTTATATTTAGCTCTCTAAGCTATCCATGTGTATGGTGTAAAGATCTAACTACATTTTTACCGAAGTTAGTGGATCACGATATTTCAGGACCCTCATTTTTTAAAAAATAAATAATTCTTATTTTTATGCATTTCCTGGTTTGAAATGCTCTTTTACCAATTACTAATACTAGAATCTATTTCTTGGCTTCTCTTTGCTTTTCTTTTTTATTAAAAAATAACCAACATCTCGCCAACCTGTAGCCCCCAGAAACCACTGTATTTCTTGACTTTTTATTCTGTCCGCATGCCTGTCTCCTTTTGCACAGATCACCTTACTATATTTTCTTTATTCTACCTTTGTATTTTTATATGCCATGAATTAACTTCCCTTCGTAAGTCTTTCTTTTCCTATTTCTCCTTGGTTTGGTTAATTATTTCAGATGAAATTTCAAATCATTTTGTTATGTTCCAAAAATATTCTACTAGGCTTTTCTTGGAGTGGCATTTCATCTATACATGAATTGGGAAGAATGGAAGCTCACATAATATTGATCTTTCCAGTGTCAAAATATGCAATAACTCTCCATTTTTTCAAGTTGTACTAATTGGTCTTGAGTTAATTTTTATAACTTTCTTCATATAGGTCCTAAAATATTTATGCTAAAATTTACTTCTAGATATAAATGTGACTTCAATATGATGGAATTTTCAGTAAGCATTAGGACAATGCCTAAATATTTATGGGGGAAAGCCATCTCATACCATTCAAAAAGGCAGAATTCAAATGGATTAAGCATTTAAATTTTTTTTGGAAGTAACCATTTAAACACGTATTCTAATCTGATTGTAGTGACGCCTTTCTGTAGCATGATTCTAAGACTAGTTGCCACAAAGTAAAAAAGAAAAAAATGGAATAAATTTTAAAACTAAAATTTTTAAAGCTTCCCTATAGAAAAAGATGCTCTATATGTTCAAAGGTAAATAACAGGAAAAAGTATTTAGTATAGAAAATATTTCTCCAAATCAACAAGAGAAAGATATGAAAGGAGTGGGGGTGGACAAGAAGATGTGATCAATGGAAAAGAAAAAAAAAAAACAGCAAATAAGCATTTGAAAGATGATAATTCTACTCCTAATAAAATAGCAGGCCAGGTCTGGTGGCTCATGCCTGTAATTCCAGCACTTTGGGAGGCTGAGGCGGGCAGTTCACCTGAGGTCAGGAGTTCGAACCAGCCTGGCCAATACAGTGAAAGCATGTCTCTACTAAAAATACGAAAAAAAAAAAAAAACATAGCCAGGCGCGGTAGCGGGTGCCTGTAATCCCAGCTACTTGGGAGGTTGAGGCAGGAGAATCACTTGAACCCAAGAGGCAGAGGTTGCAGTGAGCCAAGATCGCACCACTGCACTCCAGCCTGGGAGACAGAGTGAGACTCCGTCTCAAGGAAAAAAATGAAAAAGAAATACTAATTGAAACCACAATGAACTATCACTTTTCTTTCATTATTTCATTATGAAAGATCTTTTTAAACATGATAATAATCAGGGTTAGGTAACATTATAGAAAAGCAAGCACTCACACAATGCTGAGAGATTGTGAACTGACACTGTCTTTTTGAAGGGCAAATAGCCAGATTTAACAAAGTAAAAAATATGCCTGCACTTCAACCTACCAATTTTATTTTCAAGAATTATAACTATAAATTATTCCAAAAGATATAGACAGATGTTTATTGTGGCACTGTTTGTATCATTGCAGCATTGCTTATAATTTTGAAGAATGAGAACAAAAAAAATTGCCTATGTCAAGAGAGGACCCAATGTAACTGAATTTTGAGCAGAGAAGTGACAAATTGGAATTAGATATTAAACCACCTTTGCATTTTTAAAATAATTCCTACTCTGATGATTATAATTCCTTTACATTACTATATTAATTTACTAGTACTGTATTTAGCATATTTTTGCATTTATACTTAAAATTGTGTTTGTTAAATTTTTAACTCATTCCAATATAAAATCATGATGATTTATTTATCTTTATTTATTTTCTAAATTTCACTTTGTTAGTTTTTATCCCTTTTCAACCATTTTAAGATTATGTGTTTGTTTGTTTTTTTGTTTGTTTGCTTTTAGAGGGAGAACAGCCTTGTGCTCAGTCAAAAAAAAAAAAAAAATTATATTTCCTAACTTCTCTTACAGCTAAATGACTAAGTTCAAGGCCATGAGTTACAATGGAAAGTTTGTGGGTACTTCAGGAAAGGCTGTTTAATGGGAACTAAAGCAGGTGAGAGGGATACCCATTTCTCCCTTTTCCTTCTTTCTTCCTCCTTCCTAGAACGTAAATGTTATGGTTGAAGCTCCAGTAGTTATTCTGGATAATGAAGTAATTTTGAGAATGAAAAGAAAGATGGTGGAGAAGAAAGAGATGAAGACCGAATCTTTGGTGACTATGAAGATATCTGTCTTCGTACTTCTTTTTAAGTGTGAAATGCTTTTGAATTTTTATTTGGTTTGCCAAAATATTAGCTATTACCTCATAGTTTCATTTTATTCCTCCAGGTTAATCCATTAATTAAAAACCTTTGGATATAATGATTCACTAACTATAAATTTCACTGACCATCCTCTTATGTAGTCAACATTGTATGTATTTTCCACAAAGGTAGAAACACTCAATCAACTATGTTACTAAAGTAAAGAGAACCTAGATTTTTTAAATTCTCCTTAAATCTACCTGTGTTATAATAAAGGATGTGTCTGGTCTTCATCCCAGGTTCTTGACAGGGAGCTTTGAAAACCCTTGGAATTTCCTGAATGATAGGAATAGCTCTGTTATGCTAATGAGGTGACTCACGGTGAGACCCTAGATAGCTTCAGGATGGTGGCTGGTCATGTGATTAGAGAATTGAGATTTTTGACTTGCCTGACCTCCAGGGAGGGGAGGGGGACTGGAGATTGAGTTCAGTCACATGGCCCATGATTTAATTAATCATGCCTATCTAATGAAAGCCCAATAAAAACCAAAGCCCAGTGGAGGCTCCTGGTCAGTAAACACATTGATTTACCAGGAGTGATAGGCCTACTCCATGCAGAGGGTGTGGAAGTTCTGTGGTCCCTCCCAGATTTTGTCCTAGGTATATCCTTTATAATAAAACTAATCATAAGTATAGTGCTTTCCTGAGTTTTGTGAGTTGTTCTATTGATCCCTGAGTGGGATCATGGTGACCTCCCGGACTAATAGCCAGTTTATCAGAAGTATGGGTGGCCCAGGAGACCCCTTTTAGAACTGGCATCTGAAGTGAGAATAATCTTGTGAAAGATTGAACCCTTTACTTGTGAGTCTGACACTAACTCCAGGTGGTTAACAACAGAATTATATTGCAGTACACCCATGTGGTGTCTGAGTACTTCCCAAATTAATAATCTATGCAAAATAAAAGAAAAAACATCTAGGTTGTTTGCCTTGCTTAGTTCTTGTAAACCCATCTTAGCTCCTACAATTATACTTTCTTTTCTAAATTAAGTCACCTCTGTAATGATACACTCTCTAATTTGCCAGGAATGTTTATCAATCCCACCATGCCATAGCTTGCAAAACTCTCTATCATTTTACAAAGATTACCAGCTGATATGGAGATTTTATGTAAAATTCTTTAATCTGTAAGAAACATGAAACAATTTAATGAGATCGATCTACCCTTTTCCTAATTATTAGTTTTAGTTCCCTAGCTATAATGTTTTCTCTCGTTGTAAGCATAATTGCTGAAGAATAGTTCTGTATTTAAAAATACATTTTTTGAGTAATTTGCTTAAAGTGGTGATTCTCAACCAGGTGATTTTTATCCCCCAGCTCCTAAGAGACATTTGGCAATGTTCGGAAATGTTTGTGTTTATCATAACTGGGGAGTGGGGTGCTTCTGGCCTGTAGTGGAGAGAGGCCAATCATGCTGCTAAACATCCTATAATGCATAGGAAAGCCACCCACAACAAAGAATTATCTGGCCCAAATGTCACTAGGACCATGCCTGAGAAACCCTGCACTAAGGTAACCTCAGGAGTAGAAGAGAAAGCAAGAACTTCACCCAGGTCTTCATGACTCCAGCTGATCTCAAAATGACCTCACTTTCTGTCTTTAAAGGCTCTCAACTTTTCATTTAAAGCAATTTTTACTTATCGTCAGGATTTCCCTTTTAAGATCCACTTGCCTGTTAATAGTTCCTCTTTTAGAAACTTTGGCCAAGGTGTAGTATTTATTGTTTCTTTAGCTTTTTAAAATTTATTTTCCTAAAGTCTAAGATATAAGGCTCTTCATGATTATAGTGCCAGCATGTTGTCATCTTTTCCCCCAGATTTCCAACACTTTAACATCACCCACACTTTTTCAGTGGTGAGAATGGAGTCATAAGGTAGTTACATCAATGACACTGAATTATCCAAAAGAATAAAATAATGCTCAACATGCTTCATAGATAATGCAAAGAAGTGTCAGCACTGCTACACACACAAAGCATCATCACTTTTTATTATGCTTTTGTGTTTTTCTCTTAAGCAAGTGAAATTTCAAATACCTACACTCTCCTAATGTTAGCCTTACTTCATGTAAGAAGAGAGCATGATTTTAAAAACAGCAGGTATGATTTATAGGGACAGTAGAGTCTTTTGTTCTGTCATGCATCTATTTAGGAAGGATCTAGTATAACTTAGAAAGGTACGTTCTACTAAAGAAAGAGTAAACTCACATCATGTTTGTCCTTTTGCTCATTACTTCTCTCTTCTGCCACCATGGGAAGAAGGACATGTTTGCTTCCCCTTCTGTCATGATTGTAAGTTTCTTGAGGCTTCCCCAGCCATGCCTAACCTAACTCTGAGTCAATTAAACCTCTTTCCTTTATAAATTACCCAGTCTTGGGTATGTCTTTATAAGCAGCATGAGAACGGACTAATACTCTGATCCTGTCAGCTGACCATGGCCATCAGATCAGGCCACTTCTAAGCAGCGTGCTGAAGAAAGAGGACCACAAGGTCAATGCCAAGAGCTGGCACCAAGCAGGTGCCACATGGAAGGCAGTGGCATTGCATTCGCAAGCACAGGTGAACTCTCTTGAGAGTGCAGAGTTGGAAATTATTGAAGAGTCCCTGGAATTCCTCCAGTCACACTGGAGGAGGATGAGCTGGAAAAACAGTGAGACTCAGGGAAACTGGTTATCAGCATTAAGCACATCTAAATCCCTTCCATCCGAACTTCCATACACATGACTCTACTTAATTCAATTTCAATTCAGTCACTTCATGTACACAACAAGTCAAAGGAAGTATTTCTTTTCTAGACATCTAAAGGGCCACAATTATTTCAAAGTTATTTCAAGGTCTTATACAGACTTAATAATCAATTGAATGGCTGATTTTTTTTTCTTTTTCCAAGACCTAAAATTTTCTCATTAGATTTCAAGTTAGTAAGTCGAATCTCCATTGACATCCAGGAATTGATTGCAGGGCCCCCAACTAAAGTATACTACCTAAGACGTGAGATCAAAGTCAAACTTAAACATGCAGACAAGGAATTGTATGCACTGATTGCTGGTAGCTGGATGTCATCTCTCTCCTCTGAATTTCCTTAGTCACTGTCCTCTTAGTCCTATCTAGATAGTATTAGAATCATTTATATATAGTTTTTATCTCCTCTCCCAGCCTTAGTAAGGAAGTACGCTGAGGGCAGGTTTGAGAACTAAATGTCCTCATATCCTCTTTTAGGTGAGGAGTCCAAAGTGTTTACAGTCATGTGAGTTAGCATATTTTGATTTACTCGCTGTATGTCAGTGTTGGCTCTACGTACGCGAGATCAACACGTCTATCTAAAACAATCAGAAAAAAAAAATTAGATCAGTTCATATGAACCAAATATCCAAATCAAATGATTACTTTCTTCCTACTTTTCAACCCCTTCTATTGCCACCAATGCCTTTTATTTATTTATTTATTTATTTATTTATTTATTTTTATTCTTGCTCTGTTGCCCAGGCTGGAGTGCAATGGTGTGATCTCCGCTCATTGCAACCTGTACCTCCTGGATTCAAGTGATTCTCCTGCCTCAGCCTCCTGAGTAGCTGGGATTACGGCACGTGCCACCATAGCTGGCTAATTTTTGTATTTTCAGTAAAGATGGGGTTTCACCATGTTGGTCAGGCTGGTCTTGAACTCCTGACCTCGTGATCTGCCTGCCTCGGCCTCCCAAAGTGCTGGGATTTACAGGCGTAAACCCCGCCTGGCCACCAATGCCTTTTCTTAAATTAAATACAAAAATGCACATTGTCTTCATCCTCAGAGACTTCGTCAGTGAGACTAAATCAATGGAGAGCTTCTACTGATAGCTATCATTATATTTCTTTTTATACAAGGTGAAAGATCACTGCAGGGTGGTACCTTTATTGGAATATCCCACAATAAATCCTTATTTAACTTTATTTGTACATCAGCCACTCCAGTTAGACCTACCTCTTTAAGGTCTCCCAAGCTTTTTTCAACCTGGACACTTTTAGTCATCATGATTTCACAGCTTGGGATGGCTTCCCTCTCCCCCACACCTTACGTAAACTCCACCTATTCTTCAAGGCCTAGTTCAAGCTCTATCCACAAGAAGCCCCTTTCACAGGACTCCAGGCTACACCAAGCTGTCCCTTCTCTGAACTCTTGCTCACACAGTGTATCTCTTAATAGTGCTCTAATTGTTTCATGTTACGTTAGTGCTGTCTTCCCAAGTGGATCATAAACTGTCTGGTATCTATCCCCTACAAATCCGAGCGCAATGTTGGACTTCTTTTTGTGCCCAATAAATACTTGTCGATTGACTGGCTGATTTAGAAAACACAGTACACAGTTGGTGTCGGGCGTGGGGGAAATGAAAAGCAATAGGCACATTTCAGGTCTGGCCAAATTTAGATTACATTTAAGTCTATGTGTTCCTTTTAAAAAAATGAATGTTCAAGTCACTGACTCTGGACTTAGCAGGTTAGTCCACTGAGCCTTAGATTTCAGGGTGTTATTGTGGATTTGGCTTTCCTGGGATGTAACTCTGAGAAGATAGATTATCGTGTGCTCCTAATGCACTACACAGCCTATTGACTTTATATGTCATCAATGTATATTGTATGTCTACACTATTACCAGGAGAAGCAGGAGGTGCATGTAGTTATGCCTCTGTCTCAGCCCGTCATCCCATGCTGTGCCCTATGGGAAGCCACTGATTCTTACACTTGGAGCTGGGACAATGCAACTTAATCAGACTGACAGGAAACAGGCAGCAATTACAGTGTGCTGCTACATCTGCTGGGTTCCACTTCACTGAAGGAAGAGTTATCTCAATTTTAATGTACATCCCTTTTTCATGTTTCATTTAACCTCTGCTGTATTATTAAACACATCAAAATATAATGACACTCGTTAAAGAAGAAAAAGAGGACAGTTGGGATATTTTGGACTGTATCTCCTATATTTGTACCTTAATTGTATCATTTTTGCTTCTCTTCAACATCTCTCCCTGGTGAATAACTAATTCAGTATATAGGTATTTAAATAGCGAGTTGGGAACTGGCTGTTTAAACACCTACATCAACACTGAGTGCAGCTACAATGCAACGTCCCTCAATCATTTTTCTGTTTTCACCACTAGTGTTTCTCTTTTCAAAAACATTCTTTTACAATGTGTCAAAATAGCTAGTTTACCCATTACTGCAGTGCATATAAACTGCTTTAAAAGCAGCTCAATGCAATTCCTCAGGAATGTGTTTGTAATATGACTCAGGAAACCTTTGGAACTTAAACGAGCAGGTGTCTCACCCACTCTGGCCCACCCTAGAACAGCCAGAGCTCCATCAGCAGGTGGATCCTGCTGACCCGAGTTCTAGGATCTATTAAACCATTCATTTCTGCAAGACAAATGTGATGACACACCAGGCTGAGCCTCTCCTCTGAGGTTTGGTTTTGTGTGTGTGTCATTTTTTTTTCTTTCCACTGTGATTCTCTCATCTCTTATCTCTCTTTGTGCTCCAGTTTTACCATTGAACCTGAAGTATATAGTAAACCTTTCCAAAAACTAAATGTTCATCATATTAATTGTGGCTTCCAAATCCAGATTGCCCAAGTATCCAAAGACATAACACAAATGTGACCCTAAACTTCCACTGAACTCTTACGACGGTGTTTGGCCAAGCAAAATTTGCAAGATGTTTACAGGAGTTTGTGTGTATTACGGAAAATGGAGGGAAAGGTTAATAACTAAAGATATGCTTCTATATAAAGAGGTTTTTTTAGGCCAAAAAGCTCCAATGTCCAAGTTTTTAAAATAATTATTAGAATTTTCATTAAGAAATAATTTAATCAAAATATAACAGGCGTGTCCATCGTCAGTGCCAAATACGGTTTGCTATGAACTAGGGTGACGAAAAGTGGTCCAAGAAAGACTGTTTTCAAGGAGTTAACAATCTATACTGAAATCAAAACAAATGCAGAAAAAGATAAGCTAAAGCCCAAACAGGTTCCTATCAGTGTGTGGAATTTACTACAGGGCAACACTACAATGACTTACATTTATAGTTAGACAAACAAGAAAGAGCTGTAGCCCCTGGGATCTCCTTTAGGATAAAAGAGGCCTGATGTTCAGCCAGCAAGCACTTACCCTACAGAGGCCTCCCAGATGTCTATCATAAGCTTCCATTGCCCGTTCATTCCACTGCCATAGGGTTGTTAATAGGTTAAATATTATTCTGGGTAGAAGACTCTAAGGAAAGCAACACTGCTTAACTCCTGCTTTACTTATGTACTCACTACAGGATCATGATCATCAACCTTGAATAGACAGAATAAATAGCATTAAGTAAGCTTGGAGCAATGATTGCAGCTAAACATGTTGACTGCATTCAAATCTCCAGGCTCAAATAAATTACATCCCTGGAGGCTTAAAGTGCTTTAGAGGTATGATCACAAAATCAACATCAACAGTCTTTGAAAAATAGTGGAGAAGGGGAGAGATACCAGAACAATATAAGAAGACATTTTCTTTCCAAAAAAATGTGGGGGACGGAGGGGAGGGAAGGAAGGAAAAAAGGCAAATTTTAAGAACTGAGGAGTAATGGGTTTAATCCTTATCTTCATTAACATTTTCTAATGAATTCTTAACAGTTGACGTGAATAAACTTTGACAAGAAGAACTGATCGCTGGGAGCTATATATTTCACTAAAAATAAGTAAATCCAAAAATTCATTTTTAAAATAAGACTAATCAATTAATGAAAGATATAACAATATTGTATCTGGATTTCAGTATGGCATCAACATGTCTTTAATGATATATTTATGGACTTGATGAGTAAGGTGGAAAAATAGGAACTAAAATTATAAATTCATCTATTGAGGCAACAGGGATCTAACCTTGACCATTTTTTTGTCAACTATGTAAGAAAAAAGTAAGCCCAGGTTTCATTTAAGTTAACCCTCATAGAAATTAGAGCATTTAATAAACAAATTTAGAGAAATGATACTGATTTAAAAATTAAAACAGTAGAGAGAAAAACTAATTTCACCAGCAGAAAAAAAAAAATCCATGATTTTGAAAATTTTAGATTGGAAACTAGCAAGAGAGTTATTGATGATATTTATAGAAACCAGAATGAAAACCCTAACTACTTTTGTTTGTTTGCATACCCAGTCATCTCAAGTTTATTGCATTTTAGGAGAAAGTCCTTTTACCATATAAGAAAGGCGTAATTTTTAAGTTTATTATCTTCCAAGTTTATCATCTTCTGTTTTGTCCTCAACCCAATGATCACCTATTCCTTCTAGAATTTTTCAGAGGTGAGCAACTATTCACAGTTCTTTGTTCTTAAGCTGTTATTTCAGACCATTAGCTTCCTCTGGGGCCTCTGACTGTCTTCTAGTCTTCCAATCTGTCTTCTACATTGCTTTCCGGCAAATAAAACTCCATTTTAAAAGGCGATGCCAGTTAAAATTCTACTCAAAATTTCTCAGAGCGTCTTCACTGAATTCTGAAGACCACCAGAGACAGAATTGGTCACAATTTTCCTTTTGGCTTAATCTACAACTTCCCAACATAAATGTTATAATTCTGTTCATGTAAACCATTGCCATTCTTCAAAGCTGAATTGCGCTTCCATAGCCTTTATCTTTCCTTTTCAGGAATGATCGCTGTCCATGCTTCTTGGTTACTCAGAGCCAACCTATCATTCAGTTATTAGCAAGGGGGGCTTCTACCTTCTACAAACCTGTGCTCCTCAGTTTGGGCACTCAAATGGCACTTTGCAAATGTGTCTCAATCTTCCGGGCCAAACTGTGTCTTCTATAACCTGTGTGCTCTAAGTGTGCACATATGATTGACAGATAAGGAGCACTCATGAACACATTGATTGAAACTTTTAAAAAGGGCCAGGCACGGTGGCTCACGCCTGTAATCCCAGCACTTTGCCAGGTTGAGGCAGGCGGACCACCAGAAGTCAGGAGTTTGAGACCAGCCTGGCCAACATGGCAAAACCCCGTCTCTACCAAAAATACAAAAATTGGCCCGGCCCAGTGGCTGTAATCCCAGCTACTCAGGAGGCTGAGGCAGGAGAATTGCTTGAACCCAGGAGGCGGAAGTTGCAGTGAGCCGAGATCGTGCCACTGCAAAAAAAAAAAGAAAAAAAAGAAAAAAAAAATGTAAAAAGGAGAAGCAAGAAGAAAGAAAAAAAGGAAGGGAAAGAAGAAGGAGGAGGGTCTGATGGAGAAAGGGAAGAAAGAAGAAAAATTTAAAAAGAGAGAAAGAAAAAGAAGTGAAAGGAGTCTTCCCTTAACCTTCCTCTGCTGTCTGAATTTTGTGTTTTCTATTAAATGTTTACCTTAAATTGTCAAATTTTCCATCCTTTTTGCATATCATGTGCCATTTGCTTTACTTCTTGATTCTTATCTAAAAGATAGTCTCAGGTATTTATCCTCCTCACACATCCCTAAGAACCTATGAAGTCACGTTAGACTTACTGCTGCTTAACGAATAGGAATTTAGGCTCGCACAGTATTTTCCCTTCTCCTAGTTACTTTACATACATCTATTCATGTTTTTCAGAAAAAAAGACTCCACCGAAGATGCCTTACCTCCATCATCAATGCATGGCAGAAATTGGGAATTAGAACCAATGTTTTTCTGCAACAATATTCTTCCTCTCTGCTTTGTACTCACTTTTCTTCCTCACTCTCTCTACCTCCCAAGAGTTCTGTCATATCTTTTACATTTCAGTTTTCTTTTTAAAGAAATAATAATTTTTTCCTTCTGTGACATTTTTCTGACCTTGAAATAAAAGACTTCAAAAAAAAAATCCTGGAACCATTTATTTCCTTACATTTAAGCTTCCCACCACCTACTCTTGCTCATGTTTCTGATTTTAATCTGCTTCTTACACATTTTGTCTTTTTCTTCAAAATCCCAAAATATGTAATTAACAAGCAGAATGTTCAGTCAATGGCCTGTACGTTTTCTGTTCTCAATACCAAACTTCCAGGTTCTCAGCACCATCTTTTCCATCCTTCCTTCCTGGGCCTCAGTGCTTGCCCTTGGCTCTGTGGCCCCCACTCTGCTGTGGTGAGTTGTCCCCTCCTCCTGTGCAGTCTCCTGTGACCCTTCGGTAACGCACAATCCACACGCACACACGAAGGACCTCTATTCCTGTCTGTGTTCAACTGGGGCAGGAAAATCAATCCAGTAGGTCACAACTGGCATGTCTTTAAGTGAAAAATATAGAAAATAATATAAATAAATAGAAATAAAAAAGAAGGCTGGGTGCAGTGGCTCACACCTGTGGTCCCAGCACTTTGGGAGGCCGAGACGGGCAGATCACGAGGTCAGGAGATCGAGACCATCCTGGCTAACACTGTGAAACCCCGTCTCTACTAAAAATACAAAAAATTAGCCGGGCACGGTGGTGGGTGCCTGTAGTCCCAGCTGCATGGGAGGCTGAGGCAGGAGAATGGCATGAACCCGGGGGACAGAGCTTGCACTGAGTGGAGATCGCCCACTGCACTCCAGCCTGGGTGACAGAGTGAGACTCCATCTCAAAAAAAAAAAAAAAGAAATAAATAAAAATGAAAATAGCAGCATGCCTCACAAAAGATAAATATTGTTCTATGAAACTTCTGTTTTAGTCATCTGTGTGTGGCTTGTGGGAGGAGCGTTAGCTGGTCACTGTGTAGATGTATATTTCTTAGTATAAGTCACAGGCAAAAATGTTTGAAAAACATCATCCAACCCTACACTCTTCTTTGACTTATGGCTTTATGTTGTTGTTACTCTTTTTCCTCTTCTTTTTCTTCCTCCTTCCCCCCCTCCTCCTCTTTCTCCTCTTCTTCTTCTCCTTCTTTTTAAATTCCGAATCTCCTATTTTTGTGAAGTGTAGCCCCTGAGTTCGCCTTCAGTACTCCTTCACTCTCTCTCAGTTGCGTATTCCCTGTGGGTGTTAAAATCTCAATGGACTGAAGCAGCACCACAGAATTTGGCATCTAGTAGGTGCTCAGTAAGTGTTTGTGGCCAGAATGAACCAAATAAATGAACGAGTGGAGGTAGAGGTAGATTAGCTTACACCAAAGCTAATCAAACAAAACTTCAAAGTATCTCATTTGCAGCTGTCCCCTCTAAGGCCCTATAACTGATATTATATTTATAATTTTGTATTATTTTTCTCAAAGAGCATTCCTCCAAATTATGGAAGCTTTAAATCCCATAAAAACTGGTTCTGCAGCCAGGTGGATGAATGGAATGCCTACAATAAAACAATATTGCAAAGTTCAATCTACACAGTATGTTTTATCCAAAGATGTTTCAGTCAGCTGGACAAAATGCAGCAGTAACATCACTGGCAAGCGGGGGCGCTCTGTACCATTTGGCATCTTTTATCCCCATTTGCAAGTTTCCCCTCTCTTTTGCTTTTCACACCCAGTGCTCTGCTTGGTGCAAATCCTGCAGCTCTTAGCAGAAGGCTGACTCACAGATTTCCACCCTGCCTCAGCGGCTGCCATCACTCCATGCTCCACTCCCTTTGCCCATAATGACCTCATTCAGGACACGTGAATGAGGAGAGCAGCGAAGTCTGGTGGGTGCACCGTCAGTGGCCCTGGGCTCTCACCTCTGTGCTTTCAGAGCACACACAGCGGGGGAAGATTCTCCCCTGATTTCCCCACCAAAGGAAGCAGCTGAGCCTATGTATATAATGAGGGTCACCACAAAGAAAGGACGCTACCCCCAGTGAGGCTGTGGTTGGTCCCCCCTCCCTCTTGGACAGATACTACACACATGTTGTGTGCAGCTTAGAATTTGAATGGGAAGGAATGTGAGCCAGAGGAAAACCTGGAGACTGTTCAGTCTACCCCGTTTTACAGCTAAGAAGACTGAGGCCCTGGAAAATTAAGAAACTTGCTTGGGATCTCACAACATGTTTGGGAGAGTGAGACTGGACTAGAGCACTTATCTCCTTGGCTGATGCACTGTTTTTCTACTGTGTGAAA
Organism: Theropithecus gelada; assembly: GCF_003255815.1. Taxonomy (NCBI): domain Eukaryota; kingdom Metazoa; phylum Chordata; class Mammalia; order Primates; family Cercopithecidae; genus Theropithecus; species Theropithecus gelada. The sequence continues at coordinate 48,461,419 of NC_037686.1, read as the reverse complement.
GGTTCTCAAAGTGATCCCTTGACCAGAAGCATCAACATTACCTAGGAAATTGTTAGGTATGCAAATTCTCCATTTTCATCCCAGACTCCTGCATCAGGGGTGCAGATCAGACTCTGGATTTTGACAAGCTTTCCCCAAGATTTAATGCTCTCTTGAGTTTAAGCACCACTGCACTATACAATGTTTCTACTCATTAAAATGAGCCATTTACCTAATGCTATGGTTTAAATGTGTCTTACAAATTTCAAATGTTGGAAACTTAATCCCCAAATTCATACATTGATTGGAGGTGAGGCCTTTGAAGGGTAATTAGGATTAGATAAGGTATAAAGGTGGGGCCTCCAAGATGGGTCTGGTGGTTTGGAAGAGAGACCTGAGCTGATACACATGCTCTTGTTCTCTTGCTATGTGGTGCTTTCCACAGTGTTATGAAGCAGCAAGAAGGCCCTCCTCAAAAGCTGAACAGGTGCCAGTGCCATGCTCTTAGACTTCCCAGCCTTCAGAACCATAGGCCAAAATAAACCTTTTTTCTTTTTTAAATTACCAAGCCTGCAGTATTCTGTTATAGCAACAGAAAATGGACTAAGACATCTAATAGCTGAACTCCTGATTCTGTAACACATCAGATAAAAGTCATTTTTTTAAAGATTAAACAGCCCTTTAAATACCATTCTTATATGAAAATTTCCTCCCAAATTAACAGCTTCTACTCTTAGACATTCATTTCTTCAGTCCAGCCATTTTACCCTAAAAACTTCTGTTAAAAGGCAAATAAATAACATTGGTAAAACAATAAATAGTAAAAAAAAATTATAATTTGAGAATCAATAAGAATAATAGTAACTCTCACTGAATTCTTATTCAGAGCCAGGCACTGTACTGCTTGATAATTTGTTATATCAGCAATAATCCTCAACTTCTTATAAACTGATTTTTTACATTAGTCTAATGATTTAAATGCCAAAATCTAAAGGGCTGATAAGTATTAAGGAAAAGAGACAGGGTTGGGGAGCATATAAGGTCCTGGGCAGGGGGCGAAGAGCCCATAGAAAGTTCCCCAGGAGAGGGTCTGGGTCACCAGGAAGCAAGATGACGGCCAAGGTATTCAGTGAAAGATATTCAAAGAGGGGTCAGAGCACTTAAGCCAGAGTTGGAAGAGGGCTACTAAGCATAGTGGTGTATGCTGTGCACTGCACAATTCTGGAGGACAGAACTAACAGAAAAGCAGTGATGCTGAGCCCAAACTCCATATACTTCAAACCTGGCTGCCAGTGGCTGACTTTTCCCTGAAGATTGGGTCCTTAAGCTAGGACACCATGAGGTATCAATGAGACTATAGTTCTAGCCACACAGTCTCACTCAAACTGAAGGATTGTGGGGGGCCAGGGGGGTGGCAGGGGGCGGAGATGGTATAAGGTTTGTTAATTTCCTAAACCCCTCACAGAGCAAGCCCACGGCAGGTCTTCATTCCATTGACACATCTTGGGACAAGTTGAAGAAAGAAACCTAAAGCTCATTTTCCCCAACCTTTCTGCCCTTGATCCCCACAACATGGGCATCTCAAAGAAAAGTGCTGTAAAATGGTGTGATTTTTAAAAATTGTTTGTTCTGCTATACAAGTAAATTTAAATCGAACTCATTTGTAGAATGACTCATTGTTCCCAGCTGGGCGCGGTGTCTCACACCTGTAATCCCAGCACTTTGAGAGGTTGAGGTGGGTAGATCCTGAGGTCAGGAGATCAAGACCAGCCTCGCCAACATGGTGAAACCCTGTCTCTACTAAAATACAAAAAAATAGCCGGACATGGTGGCATGTGCCTGTAGTTCCAGCTACTTGGGAGGCTGAGGCAAGGGAATTACTTGAACCAGGGAGGCGGAAGTTGCAGTGAGCCAAGATTGCCCCACTGCACTCCAACCTGGGTGACAGAACCAGACTCCATCTCAAAAAAAAAAAAAAAAAAAAAATCGGATTGCTTCCCTAAAGTCTCTGAAAAGCATGAGACCTCCCATGTGAACCAGAAATAATTTGGATTTCAAAGATCAAAGCTGAAAGTTGCCATGAACTAAAGCTGAACACCAACCACTCTTGGATATGGTCACCATTGCTTTGAGGCTCAAAAGCTATAAACTGATCATATTTTAGGTCTTGAGGTAATCCACAAGACACTATAATTTCTTTATGTTTGTGTCATCTTCCTCTAAGTTAGAAGCATTGAGGATTTCATTCGTTCAAACAGGTTCTGGATAGAGAGGACTCTAGTAAACAACTGTACCCTGAGTCAGATTCTTGTGCTGGAGGTTAGAACAGGGAAGATGTAAAAAGTTCAAGATTCAGTTGAAGAGAACAATGCATTGAAAGAGCTCAAAGGATGTGTGAGGAGACCAAGGGTGAAAATTCAGTTAAGGTTTAAAAGAATTTGAGAACAGATATCAAAGGAAGCTGTTGTTAAATTAGAAAAAGAGGTAGTAACAAATGGTATGGGCTACCCCTCAAAGGCTAGCAATTGCTATCACATCTCCACTCTAACTTAGTTTATTTCTCAGTGTTACTTGTTTAGTTTATCATTACTACTGCTCGCAATAATCATAAATTTGAAGGTCACTTTCATCTCCAATTCCTCTGAGTCCATGAATAAGAACAAGAGCTACCCCTTATGCAGCATTCATGGTGTGGCAGACAGTGTGCAACATCTTAATGAAGTTAAGCCTCATAATGACCTAGTGAGGTCAGTGCTTTTGAACTCCAGAGGCTGTATTTATAACCATAGCTCTGCACTGCCTAAACCCTGATGCCTTGCGTAAGACAAACGGCAGTGCTTATCCTTGAAGCCTGCAGGAGACATCTTGCACTTTGCCAGTGGAAACCAAACCCACCTCGTTGACACCTGCTGCCCAAGAGGAAATTCCAATGCCATTGCTTTGTGTCTTAAAATGAAAAAAAAAAAAAACCTACTTAGAATTATTTATTAAAATGTATTGGCCGGGCGCGGTGGCTCAAGCCTGTAATCCCAGCACTTTGGGAGGCCGAAACGGGTGGATCACGAGGTCAGGAGATCGAGACCATCCTGGCTAACACGGTGAAACCCCATCTCTACTAAAAAAATACAAAAAACTAGCCGGGCGAGGTGGTGGGCGCCTGTAGTCCCAGCTACTCGGGAGGCTGAGGCAGGAGAATGGCGTGAACCCGGGAGGCGGAGCTTGCAGTGAGCTGAGATCCGGCCACTGCACTCCAGCCTGAGCGACAGAGCAAGACTCCGTCTCAAAAAAAATAAATAAAAATAAAAAATAAAATGTATTCTATAGGCCAGGCACAGTGGCTCGCACCTGTAACCCCAGCACTTTGGGAGGCTGAGGAGGGCAAATCACCTGAGGTCAGGAGTTCAGGAACAGCCTGGCCAACATGGTGAAATGCCATCTCTACTAAAAGTACAAAAATCAGCCAGGTGTGGTGGTCTGCACCTGTGATAGCAGCTACTCGGGAGGCTGTGGCAGGAGAATCGCTTGAACCCAGGAGGTGGAGGTTGCAATGAGCCGAGATCGTGCCACTGCACTCCAGCCTGGTGACAGAGTGAAACTCCTCCATCTCAAAAAAATAAATAAAATAAAATCCATTCCACAGCAACTCAGTGTCATAAAACAGTATTTGAAGATAAGATTGCATTGGTTTGCTAGGGAAACCATAACAAGGTACTACAGAATGGGTGGCTTAAGCAACACAAATTAGTTTTATCACAATTCTGAAGGCTAGAAATCAAAGATCAAGGGGTCAGCAGGGTTGGTTTCTTCTGACGCCTCTCTCCTTGACTTGTAGGTGGCTGTCTTCTCTTCGTGTCTTCAGTGTCTTCACGTGGTCTTCCCTCTGTATACTGGTGTCCAAATTTCCTCTTCTTGTAAGGACACCAGCCAGACTGGATTAGGACCCACTCTAATGATCTCATTTTAACTGAAGTAATTATCTCTTTAAAGACCCTATGTCCAAATGCAGTCACATTTCAAGGTCCTGAGGGTTAGGACTTCAACATATAAATTTGGGGTGGGGAGGACATAATTCAATCCACACAAAGGTCCCTGGGGTGAATTAATTCATCTTCTTTTCCTTACATCAGAATTAAGCGGCCTTATCTGCACCTATGGACATTTCCTAGAATCAGAACCCACAATACCATCTTCATTTTCATCACCTTCAGTCAGCAGACACTGCCCTTGTTTCACATCTCGTGTTGGGTAAGGAGCTGCTGTCATTCCCAAAGTGAGTCATAAGCCCATTGTGTCACTACAGCACAACAACTATGAGTATAAAGCCTCATTTTAGAATTTTCCAACTTATTGCTAAATATTAGCTCTAACCAGATCCTCATTTCTATCATTATCAGGAAGTTATATTTTAGAAGCCAACTTTAAAGGAAACCACGTGATCTGAAATCAAAAGAATTCATTTTGATTTACCTTTTTATTGATTCATTTCTACATTGTCCTGGATTAGTCACTAACTGAAACTTATTTCCACAGAGGACACTATCTAAGAATAAACATTCTGCTTATTCAGTTTGCAGCAGCACTAACAGGTCATGCCCAAGTAAGTATATTAAGATAAAATCTAATTTTAAGAATGCTATAATACTATAAACATAGTTGCAATTTTCTCCAAAAATGTTTACTGAAAAAATAGATTGGGAAGCAATTCATATGATGAACACCTAATCGTGAACATTTAACTATTCAAGATCCAAATAGGTTATTTTGTAAAGTAATGCATGCTATATTGCCATTTGTACTTGTTAAAATTTACAGTTACATAAATCAGCTTAATGAAATGGATATCTTGCATGTGTTTCAAGCATTTAAGAAATGATCAGTGTCTGAAATTTGAATCATGCGTGAAATGGATATTCAGCTAAGCTGGTCTGACAAATCTACTACAAAACCACTTGGTAAAATGATTGCACTGAGCCTCAACTAAATCCAAAATAAACCAGATTAAACCTACAATTTCAAAAAAAAAAAAAAACCAAACAAATCCTGTGATTCACAAGAAATTTCATATTAAAAATTTCAAAATTTCTTGAATTCTATGAAATAAAAAAAAATTGTTTTCTAATAAAGAGCAGTTGGGATATTGACTTATTAAGCTCTTATAAAAAGATATGAGTCAAAATTGCAAAACTGTTCAAAAAACCTGAAGTTTTCTCAACAGGATGCATGTAATAATTCAATTGATTAATACTTCAAATTTGATATACATGAACTATAAATGTGGAATTGTAAAGAAAAGATTAAAAATAAATTGGTTTAAAATTTAAAAAGTGCCAGGCGCGGTGGCTCAAGCCTGTAATCCCAGCACTTTGGGAGGCCGAGACGGGCGGATCACGAGGTCAGGAGATGGAGACCATCCTGGCTAACCCGGTGAAACCCCGTCTCTACTAAAAAATACAAAAAACTAGCCGGGCGAGGTGGCGGGCGCCTGTAGTCCCAGCTACTTGGGAGGCTGAGGCAGGAGAATGGCATAAACCCGGGAGGCGGAGCTTGCTGTGAGCTGAGACCCGCCCACTGCACCCCAGCCCGGGTGAAAGAGAGAGACCCCGTCTAAAAAAAAAAAAAAAAAAAAAAAAATTAAAAAAAATTAAAAAAGTGTGAAAGGATGGGTAAAAGTTAAAAAACTAAAAGGGCAATGGTACATACTACTTTAAAAACTGGCAAAAGAAACAAAAAAAGTGTCAAAGCAGAAAATAATTTTAAGATCTGAAAGAAGTCGATATGAACTGAATGAAGTCAGATGTGTTGGCTTAGGCCTATGATCGCAATTACTCAACAGGCTGGGGCAGGAGGATCACTTGAGCCCAGGAGTTTGAGACCAACCTGGGCAGTATAGTGAGACCCCCATCTCAAATGAAAATAATATAAACAGAACATATATGTATGTCCCCAATGCATAGGGACAGAGGCTTGGAAGTGAAATTGTGTTGATTGAAAACATTTGTATGTAACCACTTCATGCCCACTAAGATGGTTATATATATATATATTTGAAATTTGGCACCTCATTAGGAAATACATTTTCTGGATATTTAACATTTAATAAGAAAATTATACCACCTTATGACCATTAGCAATTTACTTACAGAATGTGACTTAAAATACTGCTATAAAGACAGCAAAACCATCAACTAATTAGTTTTATAGAACCTTCCAAATCTATTAAAACAGTCCCACTCAATAAAAACTGCTGTTAAGAGTTGAAATAAACATACTTTTTGGTAAATAGCTAAGTTCAGCAATTTGATCATTAAATAAATTGATGTGGGGCATTATGACCCAGAATCAAAAATTAATTCCTGAGACTTCTTGTCTAGCCCACCCTAACATTTCTTTACTGTTCTTTCCTGGTCATCTCCTCCTCTGATTCTTTCCATATTGACACAAGCCTGTAGAAGATGGGCCCCCAAGAATTACACAGTTTGAATTTTATCCCAATGCATAGGGATAGAGGCTTGGAAGTGAAATTGTGTTGATTGAAAACATTTGTATATAACCACTTCATGCCCACTAAGATGGTTATAATCAAAAAGACACACTGTTATAGGTGATGTGGAGAAACTAGATCGCTTGTTCATTGTTGATGGGAATGTAAAATGACGCAGCCACTTTGGAAAACAGTTTGGATTCCTCGAAATGTGAAACATAGCGTTACTATTTGACACAGCAACTTTACTCTTGGGTGTCTACTGGAGAGAATTGAAAACATACATCCACACAAATGGCTTGTATACACATTTTCACAGCAGCATTATTCATAATAGCCAAAAAGTGAAAATGATCCAAATGTCCACCAACTAATGAATGGGTAAACAAAATGTGGCTTATCCATGCAAAGGAATATTATTCGGCCATAAAAGGAATGAAGTACTGACACATGCTAAAATGCAGATGGGGCATGAAAACATTACACTAAGCAAAAAAGATGGTCACAAAAGGCCACATATTATATGATTCTATTTATAGGAATATCCAGAATAGACAAATCCATATAGAAGGAGAGTACATTAGTGGTAGCCAGGAAGCAGGGAGGGAAGAACCAGGAATAACCTCTAAAGACTACAGGGTTTCTTTAGAGGTCATTTAGAAAGTGCTAAAATTGGCCGGGCGCAGTGGCTCATGCCTGTAATCCTAGCACTTTGGGAGGCCGAGGCGGGCGGATCACGAGGTCAGGAGATCGAGACCATCCTGGCTAACACAGTGAAACCCAGTCTCTACTAAAAATACAAAAAATTAGTCGAGCGTGGTGGCGGGCGCCTGTAGTCCCAGCTACTTTGGAGGCTGAGGCAGGAGAATGGCGTGAACCTGGGAGGCGGAGCTTGCAGTGAGCTGAGCTTGTGCCACTGCACTCCAGCCTGGGCAACGAGCGAGACTCCGCTGCAAAAAAAAAAAAAAAAAAGAAAGTACTAAAATTACATGGCAGTAATGGTTGCACAACTCTGTGAATATACTAGGAACCACTGATTTGGACGCATTAAAAGGGTGAATTTTATGATATATGAATTATATCTCAAAAAAGCTGATACATATATATCAGCTGCTGTACATCTATATGTACATACATATATAAATAATTAGTTCTTTTATACTTGAGTTTGGGATTAAGATATATTTACAAAAATAAAGTTTATATAAATGAGACCACACTATTCATGCTGTTTTGTAACATGGCATTTCATGCAAAAGTAGTCTTGGATCTTTTTCCTTGTTGATGAAAACTTATATATGTTATCTTTTTTTTTCTTTTTTTTTTTTTTAAAGATGAAGTCTCACTGTGTCACCCAGGCTGGAGTGCAGTGGTGCGATCTCGGTTCACTGCAACCTACACCTCCCGGGTTCAAGCAATTCTCTGCCTCAGTCTCCCAAGTAGCTGGGATTACAGGCGCCCGCTACCATCCCTGGTTAATTTTTGTATTTTTAGTAGAGACGGGGTTTCACCATCTTGGCCAGGCTGGTTTTGAACTCCTGATCTCGTGATCCACCCGCCTTGGCCTCCCAAAGTGCTGGGATTACAGGCATGAGCCACCGCTCTTGGCCTATATGTCATCTTTTTAAAGAGCTCTCCAGTATACCATTGCATAGTTCTACCATGATTACTTAATCATTTAGATCATTTCCAGAGTTTTGGTAAAGCAAGAACACAATTAGGTACACACAGACACACATACACACACATATGCACACATAAACCTATATATTTGCATACTTCTTCAATTATTTTCTAAAGAAAAATCTCCTAAATAATTTTTTTAATAAAAGGCTCCTACAAGTGGGATTTCTGGATACCTGCATGTTTAAAACGTTGATCCATAATGTTAAATTGCCTTTTAACTGATTTAAAACACTGTTTTAAATCAGTTTACACCATCCCCAGGTGTGATAGAGACTGCCCCTTTCCCCATTTACACCTTCATCATCAATGCTGAGTTTAATCAAAGGTCTATTTTTTCTTAATCTTCACCAATCTAAACTCTAACAAAGGATTAGTCATTGCTTTTATTGGCATCTATTTGATTACTATTGAGGTTGAATATCTTCCACATACATTTTTGTCATTGGTAATTCCTCTTCTATGTCTCTTGCCATTTAAAAAAATTGGAGGCTTTGTCATTTTCTCATAACTTGAAAGTTCTTTTTGTGGCGTAGCATTGTTAACCCCTTATCAGATGTTTTGAAAATGGCTTTTCCTACCAAAAATGACTTCACAGCTTGATTGAAATACATGTTCCCTGTGAAGCTGGAAGGGTTAGAGCATTAGCGCCATCTTTGACTAGAGATCTTAACAAAATGAAACGGACGAAATTGAGTTTCTTGGCAGCTAGCGAGCTTCTTGTCATTGGAAATGTTCAAATGTAGACAAGTTTACCATCTAGCCAGGATGTTGTCAGAGGCAATTCAAACATCAGAAGGGTGGTTGGACCAGGTGACTTTAATGATCTCTCCCAACCCCGAGGGTGTAGGAGTTTGTGAGTGAGACAAATATTTAACTTCATGAAAGCAAGCCACTGCACCTGTGATAACAAGTGAGTAATTGATTTCTGTCACACACACAGTGCAAAAAAAAAAAAAAAAAAAAAAAATTCTTGTGGGAGTGGAATAGCCTCAGCTCAGATGCCAGCAAAAGGCATGAGTGTGTGTGTATCTATGTGTGAGTGCATGTCTGAATGGGTGTCTATGCGGGAGTGTGTGTGTGTGTCAACGTATGTACGTGTGCCTGTAAGTATGTCTATAAGTGCACATGAAGGAGGGAGGTATGGAGGAGAAAAGTGCATGTTGGCTAAAATTACATTTCTGTGTATTGCAGTACAATTTTTTTCAATGTAATGAGAAGTCTAGAGTAGAAAGTCAAAGGAAGAACAGACTTCTATTTTCAAAGAAAAAGGGAAATGGTTATACTTCCAGAAAAAAAAGAAAAATAGAAGAAAGAAGAAACAACAACCAACCAAACAAGTGAACACTGCTATTTTTTCTTACGTCTTTCTCCTATCTTCTATATTTTGACTTTTTTTTTACTCAGCTGGGTAACTGCTTTAATTCTTTACCTTGTTTCAAAGAGGCAGTAGGTTCCGTTTGATAATGGAAATCAATTAGTAATAGCTGTCATTTATAGACATTGAACCAAGGATGTATGTCTATGTGTGTGTATTTTTTCTCAACTCCATGAAAGAGGTATTATTAATCCCATTTTATAGGTGAGGGACTGGGGCAGAGAGAAGTTAGGCAACTTGCCCAAGGTCACACAGCTAGTAAATAGCAGAGTTAAAATTCAAACTCAGACAGCCAGGTTCCACAATCCAGCATGCTAACCCCTACTCAGCACTACCTGTTACCCAGCACAATGGTTATGTTAGGCTTCACAGTCCATAGTAGACCTGGCTTCAAATACATGCTCTGACATTTAAAAGTTGTGTGACTTTGGGAGAACCATTTCCTTGTTCAGAGCCTCAGTTTCCTCCTTTATAAAATGGCACTAAGCTGGGTGTGGTGGCTTCCCGCTGTAATCCCAGTTACATGGGTGGATGAGGTAGGAAGATCACTTGAGGCTAGGAGTTCGAGACCAGTCTGAGCAGCACAGTGAGACCCCTGTCTCTAAAAATATATACAATAGCATTAGTATCTTTTCCCAGGGTAGTTGTGAAGATGAAATGAGATCAATTTGGAGATTGAAACATAGGAAACACTTACTAAACCACAGCTGTGACTACACACTTGCTCCTAACTTAAATGCCATAGAAATTTGAGGCCAGAAGTGTTCTAAAGACAATCAAGCTATGCTATAAGACCAGGCCTCTTAGAAAAGTGGAAAGTATACCAGGAAAAATACCAGGATAGAAATTAAACCCTTTAAAGATGATAAGACCACTTGCTACTGAGGGGTCTTGTTATCCTCCACACAGATCCCTGCAAGCTCCGGTAGGATTGGGTAATCTTCGGTGATAAGGGAGATGTAAAGAATTACGACTCCTGATAAACCACTGTGGTTTTGTTTGCCCATACTTTAAGGAGATATGGGTGACACAGATAAAGTACTGACAAAAGCCCCAGGTGGGCTGAAAATGCCTCCTCATGCCTGGGAGGGTTGGAGGCTGATGACATTCAGGGCTGACCCGCTACTGTGCTTGCTCCATGTTATCTCTGTGGCCCTGTGCTCAGCACCCTCAGGGGCCAGGTCAGGCAGGAGCACTCCAAAGAGAGTAGAGTGAGAGTTTGACGGCTTGTTAGTCAGCCAGACTCTCTGAAGAGAGAAAGTGCCCTTGGGTCTCAAGAACGTTGTGTTATGTCATCATTGGAAGACACTCTACAGATAGGCGGGAGGAGCTGTGTGGAAGGCAGGGTCAGGCAAGCCTTCAGCTGGCCAAGTCAGACTAGGTAGAGTCACTGTGGTCGTACTGTGGGAACACTGAGGAGAAGTGGTTGGTTCTGACTGGGTGAGATGGCGGAACAGGGAGGAATGAAGACTTCACAGGAATAATGGCAGCCTCTGAGCAGGTCCTTGAATGAAGAATGACTAGGATGTTGTTAGGCAGAGAAGAGATGATGAATTCTCCAGGCTGAGGGGACAGCCATCACCAAGGTGTAGTGGCATTAAACACCCAGGTCGGTGCGGTATATTCCACAGCAAGGAAGTGTATCATTTTACCAGATGTTTCCATCCACTTCCCTCCACCAACCTCATACAAGCAAAAACCAGCTCTTTCCCATGAACATATGCCATATTTAAAGACATGCAAATATAACAACTTGCTGAAGATTGAAAAGTATTTCTAAAAGCAATGTTGACTAGAGTGAGAGGAAACAAGAATGCCAGTGGGAATCTAAATTGGTACAACCTTTGGTAAAGCGATTTGCTACTATCTGGCAAAAAAATTATCTGTGTGTAGCCTTTGACTTTGCATTTCCACAATGTATAACTCTATCCTACAGAGAAAAAATGTATATGAGGGTTTCACTCATTTATTAAGTAAATATTTCCTGCATCCCCACACATGACAAAGCACTGGTGTCACTATTAGAAATACAATAATGAACAAGGCAGAAAAATCCCAGCCCTCACGAAACTTATATGAACAAATAAGCAAATCATGTTATTTAATTTCGGATATTGATAAGTGCTATGAAATAGGAAGAAAAAGAACGACAGAGGGAGTTTCTCTCTAAGAAGGTGACATTTGAACAGGAACTGAGTTGTGGGTAAAAGGGTCATGAGGAGATCTAGAGAGACAGTCTCTTAGGCAAAGGACATGTTTATTTTAACAATGGGGATGTATAATAGCAAAAGAAACCCACAAACAAAATATTGAAAATAATGTTTTTTGTTTTTTCAGACTATGTTAAATAAGTTTATGCATATGTGAAATGGAATACTATGCAATATAGTTTAAGAGAATAAGGTGTTCTAATGTACTAATAATAGCATATTTTCCAAGTTACATTTAAATTATCTTTTGAAAAAGTTCTGGTTTTAAATATAGCATGATACCATTTGTGTCCTTCTAGAATTCCACCCCCCCTTTTTTTGTTGTTGTTGTTGTTGTTTTTTTGAGACGGAGTTTCACTCTTGTTGCCCAGGCTGGAGTGCAATGGCACAATCTTGGCTCACTGCAACCTCCGCCTCCCGGGTTCAAGCAATTCTCCTGCCTCAGCCTCCCAAGTAGCTGGGATTACAGGCATGTGCCACTCCACTCAGCTACTTTTGTATTTTTAATAGACATGGGTTTCTTTTATTTATTTATTTATTTATTTTGAGACGACGTCTCACACTGTCACCCGGGCTACTATGCAGTGAAGTGATCTTGGCTCGCTGCAGCCTCCACCTGCAGCGATTCTCAGGTGCAGGTGGTTCAAGCGATTCTCCTGCCTCAGCCTCCCGAGTGGCTGAGACTACAGGTGTGCGACACCACACCTGGCTAATTTTTTTTTTTTTTTTTGTATTTTTAGTAGAGATGGGGCTTCACTACGTTAGCCAGGCTGGTCTCGAACTCCTGACCTCGTGATCCACCCACCTCAGCCTCCCAAAGTGCTGGGATTACAGGTGTGAGCCACCGCACCTGGCCCAGACACGGGGTTTCTCCATGTTGGTCAGGCTGGTCTCAAACTCCCGACCTCAGATGATCCGCCCGCCTCTGCCTCCCAAATGCTGGGATTACAGGCATGAATCTTATAGAATTATTGATCTTTCTGGTAAACCACTGAACATAGTTTTTGAGTTGTCAAAGTGGATCCAAAGCTATTCTTATGTCCAGAGCTGGCTTCTTGGTGTCACATAGGACCCCATACTGAGTTTAACACTCTGTTGTCACCATTGAAAGAGTGAATTGAAAAGAATTGCACCATATTGAAATTCTTAATAATTTGTGAACCTGAGGCCCCACATGTGCATTTTGCACTGGGCCTCACAAATTATTTGGCTGGTGTTGCATAGGGCACTGCACCATTTTTGGAGATGTGAGGCTTGTAACACTGATTATCTGTCCCAATAGCAGGTGTAAATTGCTGAAATCAGAGTGAAATTGGCATCAAGAGTCACTGGAAAAATTGGCCGGGCGTGGTGGCTCACGTCTGTCATCCCAGCACTTTGGGAGGCTGAGGCAGGTGGACCACGAGGTCAGGAGTTCAAGAACAGCCTGGCCAAGATGGTGAAACCCCGTGTCTAATAAAAGCTACAAAAAAAAAAATTAGCCAGGCGTGGTGGCAGGTTCCTATAACCCCAGCTACTCAGGAGGCTGAGGCAGGAGAATCACTTGAACTCGGGTGGTAGAGGTTGCGGTGAGCCGAGATTACGCCACTGCACTCCAGCCTGGGCGACAGAGTGAGACTCCGTCTCAAAAAAAAAAGAAAAAAAAAAGAGTCACTGGAAGATTAACAGACAGCTGTGCTCTACCTAAGCAATACTGCTCCTCCCCTCTGCTTGAGAGTTTTAATAAAGAATGGTGGGCTCAGGTGTGATATCTTCTAATTTTTCAAAACAAAAAACCTGGAAATCCAATTTTTTTATGTGAAACTACAAACTTGGAAATGTTATCAACCAATTAACAGGTAAAATATAAATAGAATATGTCCATACACCAAATTTGGTTTCTAGGTTTCATCCTGTTTTCTTTTCCTCGAAATGTCAGGGGGATTTGCCATCCAGGGCTTGCATTTTTACATGTTAGCTAGACACAGAGTTTTCCCCCACACAAAAGGTGTTCGAATGAGTTAGCAAAAACAAGGGCAGTGGCTGCAGTTCACATCGGAGCATGTCTAGTTGTTTTGAAGGCTCAAAGATGATGGGGTGACTGCAATCTTATTTGAAATTCAACATCTTTCCCTTACTAATTATGTTATTTGCCTTTGTTTTGAATGTTTTAGCATTATTGTTATAGGGGAACCTGGAGAATTTTATAACTGCTTCATAGTTTCAGAATATTTTTCAATCGTGATGTGAAAACCAAACAAACAAAAAAATTCTGGTGTGTGTTTGCAAGTTATGTCTTTGAGCAATGCCATTAGAGAATTTAACAAAATGAGAACCAGCCCTTGGACAGAATGCACTTTTCAGCTCCAAACACTGTAAAAGTCTTTTAGGATCAGAGGGCTTGAAAAGAAGATGAAAGTGATGTTAAAATTAAGAACAATGTAGTAGAAATAATTTAGTCTTCAATTTCTGGGATTTTAATGAGCTGTCCTTTAGAGTCATACATTTAAATAGCCTTTTTTTTTTTTTTTTTTTTTTTTTGAGATGGAGTCTCGCTCTGTCGCTAGGCTGGAGTGCAGTGGCACAATCTCAGCTCACTGCAACCTCCGCCTCCCGGGTCCAAATGATTCTCCTGCCTCAGCCTCCCGAGTAGCTGGGACTACAGGCGCACACCACCACGCCCGGCTAATTTTTTGTATTTTTAGTAGAGATGGGGTTTCACTGTGTTGGCCAGTATGGTCTCTATCTCTTCCCCTCGTGATCCATCTGCCTCAGCCTCCCAAAGTGCTGGGATTACAGGCTTGAGCCATCGTGCCCGGCCTAAATAGCCTCTTAATGGATCCCCCCATGCTCCCAACCCAAATCTCTGAATTTTCTGTTTCAAATCAGGAATATCCTGGATTTTAGATCATTTTAATATTTATTTGGTGTAAGAAAGATTTAGTATCTTACAAAAAAAAAATGAAGACAATACTTTCAAGGGCCAGGGAGATGCTCTCAGTCTGTAAACTGTTCCCACTCAGTGACAGGTTATCCACAGGTTCTTGGTGCATTCCCCATGCCTCTTTCCAACTTCATCACCTTTATGGGGGCTCATGAAAATGGCATTGGCCCCAGTGGTTGGCAATATATTTTTATGGTATCCATGAGAGAAGCCCCCTACCCGTCACTACCCAGTCAGCAAGTCCTCAGTGGTCGCTATAAAACTTAACTCTTTACAACCAGCTGTTCAGGTTAATCAGTTTCCAATGATTATAAGACTATCAGGCAATCTAACTACTGGTGGTAAGAGGATTAAGAAAACCAACTAAGGAAATTAACTGGAGGATTGTTGAGTTTTCCTTTCCATTGAGAGAGAAAACATTAAGGGGTGGGGGCATTCTCTTCATTAGCTCCCATATTATTAGGCATGTGGCCTGTCTCATGGCTGGGAACAAGTTCCGTGAAACAGTCATATTGCCTTTGTGTCACAAACCAAGATTTTCCCAGATGCTTTAACTATATGAAAGAGTCTTGCTTTCCTCCCATTTTCTAGGGTTACGTTTTACTGTTTGCTACAAAAGTAAGTGGTTAGCAGATCCATTTCTCTGCCTCCAGATCTGCTGATACCTTTCGTTTTATGCAAGCCAGTTGCTTGAGAGTTACCCACCATACCTCACATATTTGTGGTCACCAATGACACAAGACTGCAATGATTTGATTGCAATAAGCAACTTCTTGAACTTGTTACCAGCATTATATTAAGGCTCGGAGTTGTTAGACAAGAATGTGTACTTTCATATTTTCCTTCTATGCCTACAAACAGAAATAATCATTTTAGAGGCAACACCATTATCTTGATTTTTCCAGAACAAAATAACTTTGCATGCAAAAAAGCCAAACAACTGAATGCAACATAAACGTAACTTTCCTGAAGCAATCACGGCTCTTTACACATTTGTTATTCTGTTTGACATACACAATAAATCGTAATAGTTACCAAATTACTGTTCGGTTTCAAATGATGTGCACACATCCATAATCTTAGTTAGCTGCTTGCTGGCCTGCATCAGGAATGCCATTGCATCCTCCAGGGTAATTCTATATCAATGACTTTTCCAAATAAATCTAGTTGCTGGTTTATATTAATGAACTGTCATAGTTTCTATTGTTTTCCCATGGCCTTGCAGCTGTATTCCTTCACAGGTGCTTGGCAAATTAAAATGATGCTGGTTTGGGGTTTCAGCTTGATACAAAATCACTCCTTCAGCAGATTGTTAGGAAGTTATTCATGCACGACACACATCTTCACTCCAGACATTCAGCTTCTCTGCTTATCCAGTACTCATGCCTTATTGACACTTTGCATTTCTGTTCTCCTCACCAAAGAAGTACAAAGAGAGATTGTCTTTCTTGCTTAGAACATCTCTATTAAAGAATCACCAGCATTGGAAGCATTTTTTTTTTTTTTTCTTTTCAGGGAAATGTGTTCTTTTCAGTTGGTCCTAACACTGTGTTCACAAATCACAAACATTTATTACTGATGTTTACAGATTATTTATCTTTTGGGGTTGTTTTTGTTAACATCTATTACCCAAGGGATCAACAGACAGAAAGAAAATTATTATATACTAACTATCCAAAACCACATTAAATGCTCCCTTTTGGATCTATAGTAACATTTGTTTAAAAATATTTTGCTCATGACTAACTTCTACCAGTGAAAATGAGAATGTTTAACATGCAAGTGCCTACTCAATCAAATTATCCATGCTTCAGTTTAGACGGTGCTTTCTCCCTGCACTGCAGCTCCCTGCACCGCAATTTCCCTTCATCACCCTGAATTCCTCTCTTGACCACTTGGAGGCTGTTATCACAGCACCTTCTCTCTGACCGCTGGGGTGTCCTAGGCTACCCCTCCAAGAGCCAGCACACTAACAGTTCTTTTGGGTGCTCCAGTTCATCATTTCCACATGTCCACGCACCTTCCTTTTAGGTGTGTTCCAAGTTTTGGGGATTTTGGGTTTTTATTTTGTTTTTAATATTCATCTTTATCCTTAATGCAAGGTCTGCTGCCAAATAGCTTAGCTGTATACTCAAAATTACCTATGCATCTTAATCTATGAATTCTGTTTTTATATTTGCCATTTATTACAATAGGGATGCAAATGTCAATCCCTTTGGTATAAAGCTAAGACTTTTCTTCCAATCTCCCTCATAAACCCAAATGGCATAAAATGCTGACTGTCTACTCAGTATCTCATATCCATTGCTAGTCTTCCAGCTTAAAGAGATGGAGAGAACGACACTTCCCAGCCTCCTCACACATGTGATGGTCACGGTGTTATAAATGGAAATGGGCACATGCAAGCCTTCCCCTGGCTTTTTGTGTGACGGGCATGAGGCTACAAATAGAGGTCCGTATACTAGATGCCTAAATATTTAAAGATTACAAATTGAGTTCCCATGCTGTTGAATAGAATAGCTTCTATACCACTGCTGTGGCTAGTATACCTTCATAATATCTGGAAGGCCTGGAATACTCACCTCTTTCAAGTTCCAAGTCATGTGGCTTTTAGGTCCAGTGGCCTGGTTTCTTTCTCTTTCTACCCTCAACTCCAATCCATACAGCAAGGGGACTCAAGAACATGCACGAGGACATTCTTGTCCTCAAGTCCAAGTTTCACCCACTTCTGCCCACCTACCTCCCAAGTACAATCTCCTCTTAGCCTGTGGGTGTGCACACCACTGGCACATTCTGCTCTTAGGAGGATAGACCCATGAAAGGGGCCCATATAGACCTACAAGTGGGCTAAAATTCCAGAGTGCCCACAGCATTGACTAGAAGAAGTGGATAAACTCTTGGTGGGCATTTTTCTTTAGTCTACTGGCCTCAATGCAGAGGGCACAGCCAGAGGAGGGCCAGGGCAGGTCCTGGAAAGCCCAAGTCCAAGGCCAATTCCAGTAATCGGGTCCTCTCAGAAAGTTCTTTAAAGGGGGTTAACTCAGCTGGGCAGCTCCTTTTGCCCTTTTACTTTACTTCCTTGTTTATACATGGGACCTCAAATACAATGGCTGGAACTATGACAGCCATTTTTCAGCATGAGGATAAAGGCCTTTCTTTAAGTCTACCATCAAAGAACTAGAATGAGCCAAGATTTCTGCTGACCATCCCAGCTGTAGGCTGCTTATCTTTGGATTTCTTCTTATATGAAAGAAAAAATGCCATTTCTTGTCTTTGCCATTATTTTTTAGTGCATGTTATAGCCAAACACAGCATCTCATTGACACAGATGTGTACAAGTTGAAAGGTAGATATTGATCACCTTCATTATTGTTAATCTGAGGAGTGCCTCAATACATAAAACATACAGATGCTAGAAGAGCTTAACAAATGTATTTTGAATAAAATGGACAGTAAGATGGGAGCAGAGGAAGGGAGCATTATCAGCAGAGAAAATGGAATGAGCAGTGGTCTGGATGTGGGCAAGGCATATACGGAAAATGGGGAGTAGAATAATTGGATTCCTAATGGGAAAGATTACTGAGATCTGAGTTAAGATGGTTAGGTTGGGACCCACATGGAAAGGTGAAAGGAACCCAGGTTAACCTATCATTCCCACTCACCTGCACCAGGTCTGCTATGTAAGCATTCAGTTAAATGACACCTCTTTGAAGTCTTCCTTCCCAGAGAATATTGACTGTACACAAGAAGACACACACACTATCACCCATATTCACTCACACTTACAAAGTGTGTTGTAAAATTTCACCATTGCACATAGGACAGCAATTGTTTACCCATTTGTTTGCTCACTCCTCTGTAAAGTCCTTGGGCATCAGGACTGTCTTACTGCTTTTGTACTCTCGATGCCTAGTCTGCAGTTTGGCACATAGTAGGTATTCAATAAGCCTTAGGATAATTAATTATGACAATGGGATATTACTGGGAGGAAATAATAATGTCTTCAAATGGACATTTGAAGACATTTATTTGATTAACCTGCTACTGCTAAGCTGGAGGTCTTAGAAGAAAGAAAAACTAGGCCGGGTGTGGTGGCTCATGCCTGTAATCCCAGCACTTTGGGAGGCTGAGGCAGGCAGATCATGAGGTCAGGAGATCGAGACTAGCCTGGCCAACATGGTGAAACCCCGTTTCTACTAAAAATAGAAAAAATTAACCAGGCGTGGTGGCAGGCACCTGTAATCCCAGCTACTCGGGAGGCTGAGACAGGAGAATCACTTGAATCCAGGAGTTGGAGGTTACAGTGAGCTGAGATCATGCCACTGAACTCCAGCCTGGGTGACAGAGTGAGACTTTGCTCAGATAAAAAAAAAAAAAAAAGAAGGAAGGAAGGAAGGAAGGAAGGAAAGAAGGAAGGAAGGAAGGAA